>NW_026706392.1:0-190695 GCF_029867415.1 Vicia villosa | reverse complement strand
TTATTTTCTGACGTAGCTCAGATCAGTTCAAAGACATTCCTATTCCCGATGCCCCGGATCGGTGGAAGATATTTGTTCCTATCCTGATATCCAACTCAGTTGAAGGAACCGCCTCCGGATCTCCCAAGATCTTACGAAGGAGCAAGCCCTCTGATACATCAGATCAGTTGGAAATATCTACTCCCTGACGATTTAGTTCATTCAGAAGAAGAAATTCGTTTGCCCAGTCCTGATGCCTAACCATCAGTTGAGGACGTTTTCTTTACCCGGCGTACACAGTTCGGAAGAAACATCCGTTCCTATCCTAATATCCAGTTTCAGATTAGTTGAAGGAACCGCCTCCGGATCTCCCGTGATCTTACGAAGGAGCAAGCCACTGATATCATCAAATCAGATGGAGATGTTTGCCTGATCGACTTTGTCTTTCAGATGAAGATTGTCCTACTTATTTTCTGGCATCATGTCCAGATCAGTTTAAAGGCATTCTTTCCCCGGCGTACACAGTTCGGAAGAGATATTGTTCCTATCCTGATTCCCAGTTCAGTTGAAGGAGCCGCCTCCGGATCCCCGTGGTCTTACGAAGGAGCTGGCCGCTAATTCCCAGATTAGTAGGAATATCTACCTGATGATTTAACTGCATCAGAAGAGATGTCTGCCCAGATTCCCAGATCAGAGATACTTATTACCCGTTGATGTCCAGATCAACCGATGTATCTCCTTTCGATTCCCAGATCGACTTAAGACATCTATCCCGACGCAAGGTCGGAGACATCTGCTACGTTTGATATTCAGATCAGTCGAGATGTTCCTTCTCTTGATGCCCAAGATCATTTGAAGTGTTTTCCCCTGCCTGTGGGTGCCCGTTCCTCCTTTTTCACAAGGTGGAGCATATTTATTATCTAGATCAATCGAAGTTTTTTCTCCTCGCTTGCGGGGTGGTACATTTCTTTCTTGTTACAAGACGGAATCTTCTATTGATCAAGAGCGCAAATTTTCGAGTTCATTCTGGTATTCAATCTCCTTCCACCTCAACGGTTCGAAACTTTCGTTTCTCACTCGTCAGGTTCAAGAAGTTTGAATAGGGGCAGCTGTTGCACCCCAAAATTTGCCCTCTTTATTTGAGCTATAAGTTAATAATGACGTTTATTTCGTCGTTCGAAAATTGAAGAAGAATAATAAAGAGTTTTCGTGGGTTTATGAAGATAAGGTGTGAAAAAATGGTTTAAACAGTGGAAATACGAGAAAATTCGCAAGTCATACTTGGAAGGTGATATGAGCTAAGCTCCCGCGTTGTCCTGACTGTTTCGACGATATCTACAACTTTCGTGTGCGGCTCGGAAGCCAATTCTTTGAGGAAGGTTGCCAGATTTGCAAATTACTTGAGGTTTCGTAGTGAAAAACAATGCTGAATGTAGGGTTTCGGACCTCAGGAAATTCAAATCTCCTAATCCGCTCGTCGGATTCACTTGAAAATTTAACTGGAGCTCCGTACCATCATTACCAAGATTTCATATGTTCGGACCGAAGGCCAATTTTGCACGGAAAACTCCCAGAATTTTAAGGATCGTCGCACTGTTTCGGTAAAAAGTGTGTTTTCGAGTGTGTCGCGCCGAGTTTGAAAATTCGTAACTTCTTCGATTTTTATCGTATGAAGTCCATTCCGGCGTTATTTTCTCAGAAATTTCGTTAGCTTCGTTTCTTCGTCACACAAGCTTGTTCAGATTTTGAGCCGAAGATAGAGTTTCATCGAGTTCTTTGAGCGGTACTCACAAAATTCTGCACAGTCGCACCAGATGAATCGGCGTTTCTCGTCATTCAAACGGGTGTATTTTCTTCACCGCTTATCGGATTGAGACGATTCTCGCGGCGATGAGTCACGAATTTGGTCATCTTCACAGTGCCATTGGTCTCGTTCCGTAATTCGGAGCCGAACCGAGTTTCCTTAAAAACGAGCTAAAGTAAGACGCACCGAGGGCAATTTGGACATTTCGCGTTGACGCTATATAAACATTTTTCTCTTCACAAATCAAAGAAAAAAACCCTCATAATTCCAATTCTTCACAAACACATTCTCTCAATTCTCTCTCAATTCTCTTGAATCAAAACCACAAATTACATAAAACTTTCATCAAGATTCATCAATTTCCATCAAGATCAAGAACATGGATTGAAGAATCAAAGAATCAAAGTTCGAATTTCTCTTCCTCTCTCCACATAGAGTGGCGCGCCTTTCTCTCTCCCTCATTCCGGATTTCGTTTTCGAGTTCGTGTCGTGTTCGCGTTCGTATCGTGATCGTGTTCGTGTTCGTGCTTCGGTTTGGATCTTCATCCGGTAAGCCTTGAACCTTGAATTAAGTGCTTAATTGTTGATTATATGTGAATTCAAATCTAGATCTACCTCTTGTTCTTGATTAATGGATGATTGATGATGATTGATCGGTGAATTTGCGTATTTTTTGCTCGAATTGATCATGTTCATGTGGATTATGTTTAGAATTGATGTTCATTGCATGTAATTGATATCCGTTGATGATGAATTATGTTACTCGTGGTTGAATATGTGATTTGTTGGTGATTTTGTGTGTATAATTGTTGTTGATAATTTGTGTTGCTTGCGATGTACTCAACGTGTTCGTATAAATGCATGTGCCATATTCTCGATTGATATTTGCTTTGTTTGACGCGTCGCACTTGGCATAATTGTTGACATGTGGATCGTTTGATGTGTGAATACATGTATACCATGATATTTGATGTTTGTTTGTGGTTAATCTCGAATTGGTACGTTTTTGGATTGAGTGCGAACGGCTCCAAGGTTTCAAAAGTGTGCAAAATTCTGTTGTTATACGCCAGGAACCGGGTTGTCCCAGGCGGGAACCGGTTCCCACTCAATCCAAAATGCTGCCTCTCTGGTATTTTGTATCAGGAACCGGGTTGTCCCTAGGTGGGAACCGGTTCCCAGCTTCATGAATTTTTGACTCTCTGGTTTTTTGTATGGGGAACCGGGTTGTCCCTAGGTGGGAACCGGTTCCCAGCGTGCTAATTTGGCCATTCTCTGTGTTTCTGTACCAGGAACCGGTTGTCCCTAGGTGGGAACCGGTTCCCAGTTTTCCAAAATGTTGCCTCTCTGGTATTTTGTACCAGGAATCGGGCTGTCCCTAGGTGGGAACCGGTTCCTGTGTGTTATTTTTGTGTTTTATTTTCTAACTTCAAACTTTCGTATCTCTTTACTCATAACTCCGATTTGCATGTTCTTTATATCGTTGGAAAGCTTGGGAAACGTACTACCTCATGAAATGATTGATATTGATTGATTGTAGGTTATTCATGTGCGTTTTCCTCTTGACATTTGTTGTCCTTTTTATGTGTGCGTTAATTGTTCATTTTCTTTTAGCTTATAATGCAATAACGCAATTCCGATTGCGATGTTTGTTATCTCTAACTTGTGTGCTAGTATGCAAGGCTTTTGGATGGTTACCGATCGACGCCTATCACTCGAGTGTTCCGCTTCACTTGCGGGATACGATTCTATATCACTTGTATCGTGTTCTCGACTTGGAGACACGATCCTTTTACTTTATATCTGAAGGATAGAAAAACACTTAGAAAGGGGGGGTTTGAATAAGTGTTTCTTTAAAAACTTGACAGATAAAAATAAATTGCACAGTTATTTTTATCCTGGTTCGTTGTTAACTAAACTACTCCAGTCCACCCCCGCAGAGATGATTTACCTCAACTGAGGATTTAATCCACTAATCGCACGGATTACAATGGTTCTCCACTTAGTCAGCAACTAAGTCTTCCAGAGTCTTCTGATCACACACTGATCACTCCAGGAACAACTGCTTAGATACCCTCTAAGACTTTCTAGAGTATACTGATCCACACGATCACTCTAGTTACAACCTGCTTAGATAACCTCTAAGACTTCCTAGAGTATACTGATCCACACGATCACTCTAGTTCCTTACAACTTAATGTAATCAATTCTAAGAGTATTACAATTGCTTCTTACAAGCTATAATCACAAACTGTGATATTTCTCTTAACGTTTAAGCTTAATCTCACTAATATATTACAACAGCAATGTAGTGAGCTTTGATGAAGATGAAGATTCTGAGCTTTGAATAGAACAGAGTTTCAGCAAGTTAATATGAGTTGTTTTGTGCAGAATCGTTAACCTTGCTTCTCATCAGAACTTCATATTTATAGGCGTTGGAGAAGATGACCGTTGAGTGTATTTAATGCTTTGCGTGGTTCCGTACAGCATCGCATTTAATGTTATACGCTTTTGTCAACTACCTCGAGCCTTGTTCACGCTGTGTCTACTGACGTTGCCTATTATAGCTTTTAACGTTCCTTTTGTCAGTCAGCGTAGCTTGCCACTTGTACTTCCTTCTGATCTGATGTTTGTGAATACAACGTTTGAATATCATCAGAGTCAAACAGCTTGGTGCATAGCATCTTCTGATCTTCTGACCTTGAAGTGCTTCTGAGCGTGATACCATCAGAACTTCAGTGCTTCTGATCTCATGTTCTTCTGATGCTTCCATAGACCCATGTTCTGATTCTGCTTCGACCATCTTCTGATGTCTTGCCAGACCATGTTCTGATGTTGCATGCTGAACCCTTTGAGACAAAGCTTCTGAGCGCTGAAATTATGCGTACTCTTTATATATATTTCCTGAAAAGGAAATTGCATTGGATTAGAGTACCATATTATCTTAAGCAAAATTCATATTATTGTTATCATCAAAACTAAGATAATTGATCAGAACAAATCTTGTTCTAACAATCTCCCCCTTTTTGATGATGACAAAAACATATATAAATGATATGAATATGCGATCAGAAAGAGCAGACGGCAAAAGACAAATTACACAGCTATAGCATAAGCATATGAATATGTCTCCCCCTGAGATTAACAATCTCCCCCTGAGATAAATAATCTCCCCCTCAAATAAATACTCGAAGAACTTTAATAAAAGACTTCCCTGATTATTTCGGTAGAGACGATCACATAAGCTTCTGTCTTCAGAGAATTCATAGCTTCTGACTTCTGCTTCCATTGGACAGCTTCAGAACTAGAATTTCTTTAGATCCCTAGAACACTCACAGCTTCTGATTCCTGCTTCCATCTAGGACAGCTTCAGAACTTGAATTTCTTTGATCTTCAGAACATTCACAGCTTCTGATTTCTGCTTCCATTTAGGACAGCTTCAGAACTTGAATTTCTTTAATCTTCAGAACATTCACAGCTTCTGATTTCTGCTTCCATTTAGGACAGCTTCAGAACTTGAGTTTTCTGGATCTTTAGAACATTCACAGCTTCTGATTTCTGCTTCCCTCGGATAGCTTCAGAGCTTTGAATTTCTACCAACATCACTTCATGCTAGATTTGTATCAGAACATTGTTGAATGTACCAGAGCATCATCAGATCATCTCTACATCCTGAAATGTTACAGAACAAAAAACTAAACGACAAAAGTCAGCATGAACGAGTCAGAACATAAAATGTATATTTGAACACATGATATGTATCAGAGCCATATAGGCTAAAATAATGTTATCAGAGCAAATAGAATTTTGTCAGAGCAAATAGACAAATATGGATCAAATTCTATTATCAGTGCTTCTGATTCATTCTTCTTTCTTGCTTCTGATTTCTGAAGCTTGATAGCACTCAGCTTGCTTCAGTTTCCATGAGCTTATTCTTTTTACAGAATAACACTTCTTATGGTTTTGCTTCTTGTGTTTGCTTTGAAGATTCTCTTCACTTCTTTATACCTGCAAAACACTTAAACCATATAGAACTTGCAGTTCTTGTTAGAGAATGTGTGGGAGCTTTACCCAGCAACTGATAGATTAATCAAATCATTTATCATTTATCTTTCTCCCCCTTTTTGTCATATCATCAAAAAACCAAAAAAGATTCAGAGACAAACAAAACGAAACACACGGAGGAAGAAGATGATTTCATTTGAAGTTCAAACAGCAGGTACAGAAGTACATGAAGATAAGTAAGATCAGATGCACACAAAAAAAATGCAACGAAAAGAAAGAAACAACACAGACTCAATCTAAGATGGCCCTGGTCTTGACAAGATCTTGGCCAGCATCTCTTGAACCTCATTGTTGTGTCCATCTTGCCTCACCATGAAAGCTCTATACTCAGCATTGAGTGAGCTTTGCTCATCCTGTCTCCTCTGAATTTCTTCCAGAGTCCTTGCAAGACGAGAAGATTCATCAGAAGAAGCTTCACCGCTTTCAACCACAGGAATCGCAACTTGATCTGTAGCTTCCATGGATAGATCATTTGCAGGGATTTCCTCAACAGGATCTGATTCAGCAACATGATCTTCAGCATCTGCTTCTTGCATAGAAGCATCTCCATATTCTGCTAGCAGGAATTTCCGAGTCTCCATTCTCAAGTGCCTGAAGAATGGCAGCTAGATTCCTTGGAGCAGAAGGACCTTCAACTTCTGGTGGGTCAACAACTTCTGGAATGACCAAGCTTGGGTCTTTCTCAGAAGGGGTTTTCCCTCAGATAGTTAAAGAGAGTCTTGAAGTCTCCGAGCAGAACAGGATAATCAGGAATAAAGATAACGATATCCCTGCATGGATTTGCTTCCATTTCAGCAGCCAGTCTTAATTGTTCCATCTCATCCAAGAAGGGCTTCTCTTCCAACAGATGTCTTCCTTTGAGACTAGCAAACCAGAAGTCTTCATAATTCCTCAGAATTCCACGAGGCCGTGGGGCAGCAGCTACACAGGCTTCCTGAAGTTCTAAAAACAGAGCATCTGATTCTCTGCGAAGGATCCTCCAGAAGTTCCACATAGCAACATCATTCAATCCAGAACTTTCAGCAATTCTGAGAGTATCAAAGATACTTCTGAGATTCCTCTTTATGTTTTCAAAAACTACACCAATAGGGTATACAGGGCGAAATTTTATTTGGGTTTTTGAAAAGGCAGGGTTGGAAGTGAAGTACGGATGAGGTTCTCTATCCAACCTATAAGAAGATTCTGCTTCAGTATCAGAATCTAACACTACTACTTCAGCTTCAGGACGAGGCTTGGGAGTGTAGTTGCAATCACGGAGCAGCTGCTCATGTGATGCAGAGGTTGGAAGAGGAGAATCACAAAGATTGTTTTGAGAGGTGGAGGGAGTATGTTCAAAGGTGGCATTGAGAGAAGGTTGAGATGGAAAGAGAGTTTGAAGGGGTGGTATATCCAGAACAGGATTTATGGTAGGTGGAGAGGAAGGAAAGGTTATAGGAGAAGATGGAGGTGTAAGAACATGGACAAAGACAGGTGATTCTGATGTGGCTTTTTCTGGTTCAGGTGTAGGGACAACCTCTATTGGTGCAACTTCTGAACGAACAGCAGGAACAGAATCAGGTTCAGAAATGCATATACCTTTGGAACCTCTCAGAAAAGCTTTGGCCACATCCTCAGTCTTCTTCTGCTTCTTACTCTTCGGCTCTTCAATAATCTTTGCTTTGCCCCTAGAGATTTCTTTTCTTCTGACATATGCCAGAACTTCTGGTTGATTCTCAGCCTCTTGAGAGACATTTTCTTCATCAGACTCTTGAAGAATCATCTTCCTTTTTCTTGTTTTCTTCTTCTCAACAGCTTCTTTCTCTTTCTTCTCAAACTCATCAGAGACAGACTTAGCAACCTTTGCAATGACCTCTTTAGAAACATCTTGTTTCTTAGAGACAGCAGAAGGATAATCATGCTTTCTTTTAGTCCTTTCTTCCTTCTTCTTATTTATTTTCATTGGAACACCCTTCTCTTGATTTTTGAGATATTTATTTTCTTCTTGTGATAACAGATACCTAGTTTTGACTACAGGTACCTCACAGTTGAAGAAGGTTTCAAACTCAGCAAGAACAGGTGCTCTTCTGATTCTTGTGTCAGTAAGAGGTTGAGGAGTCTTACTGATAGTTTTAATTACTTTCATCTTCTTCAAAGTGAATGCATTCAGACAAGCCCCAGATGTGACAGCAAGGTCTTTCACAATACCTTCAGATTCCAAGCTTTCAACAATCTTTGAATGCACCAAAAGATTTGAAATAATCCTTCCAAAAGGAATGATTGTTCCACCTTTTTCTCTGAAAGCGTTTCTGGAATCCTTTACTGCTTTCCACAAATGGTTGAAGATGATGTAGATCGCATCAACCTTCTTCCTAGTGGCAATGCAATAAAGAATATACCTTTGCTCATTACTGATGAAATCCGAGGCATGAGTTCCTTTCCTATGGTAGAAACACCCAAGAATGATCTTTGTCCAGATTTTGTAGATATCTCTCAAATCCTTGACGTGTTTTGTTTTCTTGACATTTGGATAGAGAGTGGATAGAACATCTTCCCAAACTGCCCTTTTATCAATCTCAAAAGCCCCTTCAGGGTTTTTCAGATCAAACATCACTCTTAGGATGTTTTCAGTAATAACAACAAACTTTCCATGGACGAAAGAAAGTATTGATTTTGGAGCAACCACAGCATGTGCCCAGAATTCCTTGACAAGATCCGGATAAACTGGGCCAACGAACTCAGCGAACAACGAGGTCCATCCTTGAAAGATGATGTCTTCTTTAAGATGAAATCCATGTTCTTCAAGGTTGTCAAAATCAACAATAAGTTCACATATAACTTCTAATTTGTCCTTGGGAATAGAGCATGCAACAACAGGAGTAAGTTGCAAAATTTCTTCTTGGAGATGGTGAGGAACAGATGTACCAACATTTTGGGATGAGAAGGCAGCCATGGATGCAGAATGAACAAAAACGAATAGGAGAAGAGAACTGGGTTTTTGATTAGGGTTTTAGAAAACGGCTAAGAACTTTTCAAACGAGAGAATGCAAGAAGAAAGAGAGACAAGGGAGCGAAAAAGATGTATGATATGATTTGAAAAGAATATAAGGAGACGAATATAAAATAGAAAAAAGAAAGAGAATAAATAAACAAAATGAATAGTTTCAGAATCAAAAGAAATCATTTTCATTAAATGACGAGTGACGTGAGGAGAGAGATCGTGGTAAAAGAAATGATTTAAAACAGTTACCTAGGTCGGCGTCTTTTCAACTGCACGCTTCGTACTGACCGTAGAGACACGTGTTTATCATCAGATAATGGATGACAGGTGTGAAATTTTCAATAGGCTTTACGCCTTCTGATTCCAATCACTGCTTCTGAATTGATCAAGTTTCTCTTCTGGAAACACTCCTTCTGAAGTGTGCTGATATAAATCTGAATGATCTTCTGATCCATTACTTCTGATATACACAGCTTCTGGGGATTCACTTCTTTGTTCTGCAGCTTCTGATAAGACAAAATTGTATCTGCAGAAATTCTTAAGCTGCTTTGTTTCAACAGAAACAAGTTTATCATCAAACCAGATATTTATTGATTCATCCACAATCAATGTTTCAATATTGTATATTCTGTAGCATTTAGAGCATTTAGAATACTCAAGAACGAAACATCAATGCTTTAGAAACAAACAAAACAGATGGTTCCAAGACTAATAAACTTTCTTTTCTGATCTCCTACGAGCATAGTTTCTTCAACAGATTTAAGTACCAGAACTTGGAAGACAGTCCTTCTTCCCTTCAAGTGTTGAGACCAACTTGAGTCCAGGTAACATGACATGTTGACTTTTATCTTCTTTGTCGCCAAGAGAATCTGCAAAAGAAATAGTCTTTTTCTTTGGTACCCACATCTTCTTGGGTCCTTTCTTGTTAGATTTTCTCAAGTTCTGATTGAACTTGGGTTTAACATTGTAAGCAATAGGAGGAACAGCATGATAATTTTTAATGTGAGTTTCATGATATTTCCTAGGTTGTGTCACATGCTTTTTGGTGTGTGTTATGTGAAAACTTTGAGCATGTGAAGTGTGCCTAATATCATGGGAGTGGCCATACTTGAACTGATCATACAATGGCTTGTATGTGAATTTCATTTCATCAACAGGTTCAAGTTTGTATGGGGTTTCACCCTCAAAACCAATGCCGACTCTTTTGTTTCCAGACACAGCATATATCATAGAAGCTAGCTGACTTCTGCCAATACTTCTAGATAAGAACTTCCTGAAACTTAAATCATATTCTTTCAGAATATGGTTTAGACTAGGAGTGGATTTTTCTGAATCAGAAGAAGATCCAACATTATTGGATAATTTTAAAAGTTTTTCTTTTAATTCAGAATTCTCCAACTCAAGCTTCTTTGTTTCAAATTCAAATAGCTTTTTCAGCTTTTTGTATTTGAGACTAATCTGAGACTTGAATTCCAGAAGTTCTGTTAGACCGGAAACTAACTCATCTCTAGTAAGTTCAGAAAATACCTCTTCAGAATCTGATTCTGATGTAGATTCTGATCCGTCATCTTCTGTCGCCATCAGCGCACAGTTAGCCTGCTCATCTTCAGAGTCTGAATCATCTTCTGACTCATCCCAGGTTGCCATAAGACCTTTCTTCTTATGAAACTTCTTCTTGGGATTTTCCTTCTGAAGTTTTGGACATTCATTCTTGAAGTGTCCAGGCTCATTGCATTCATAGCACATGACCTTCTTCTTGTCAAATCTTCTGTCATCAGAAGATTCTCCACGTTCAAATTTCTTTGAACTTCTGACGCCTCTGAACTTCCTTTGCTTGGTCTTCCAGAGTTGATTTAGCCTTCTGGAGATCAAGGACAGTTCATCTTCTTCTTCAGATTCTGATTCTTCAGGATCTTCTTCTCTAGCCTGAAAAGCGTTAGTGCATTTCTTGATATTGGATTTTAATGCAATAGACTTACCTTTCTTTTGAGGCTCATTTGCGTCCAGCTCTATTTCATGGCTTCTCAAGGCACTGATAAGCTCTTCCAGAGAAACTTCATTCAGATTCTTTGCAATCTTGAATGCAGTCACCATAGGACCCCATCTTCTGGGTAAGCTTCTGATGATCTTCTTTACATGATCAGCCTTGGTGTATCCCTTGTCAAGAACTCTCAATCCAGCAGTAAGAGTTTGAAATCTTGAAAACATCTTTTCAATGTCTTCATCATCCTCCATCTTGAAGGCTTCATACTTCTGGATTAAAGCGAGAGCTTTAGTCTCCTTGACTTGAGCATTTCCTTCATGAGTCATTTTCAAGGACTCATATATGTCATAGGCCGTTTCCCTGTTAGATATCTTCTCATACTCAGCATGAGAGATAGCATTCAGCAAAACAGTTCTGCATTTATGATGATTCCTGAAAAGCTTCTTCTGATCATCATTCATTTCTTGCCTTGTCAGCTTTACGCCACTGGCATTTACTGGATGTTTGTAACCATCCATCAGAAGATCCCATAGATCACCATCTAGACCAAGAAAGTAACTTTCCAGTTTATCTTTCCAGTATTCAAAGTTTTCACCATCAAATACCGGCGGTCTAATATAACCATTGTTACCGTTGTGTTGCTCAGCAGAGCCAGATGTAGATGCAGGTGTAGACTTTGCAGTTTCATCAGCCATCTTTAACTGAAGCGTTTTTCTCTTCCTGAATCTTTTCTAAACACGGTTAAGTGCTTGCACCTTAGAACCGGCGCTCTGATGCCAATTGAAGGATAGAAAAACACTTAGAAAGGGGGGGTTTGAATAAGTGTAGCTTTAAAAACTTGACAGATAAAAATAAATTGCACAGTTATTTTTATCCTGGTTCGTTGTTAACTAAACTACTCCAGTCCACCCCCGCAGAGATGATTTACCTCAACTGAGGATTTAATCCACTAATCGCACGGATTACAATGGTTCTCCACTTAGTCAGCAACTAAGTCTTCCAGAGTCTTCTGATCACACACTGATCACTCCAGGAACAACTGCTTAGATACCCTCTAAGACTTTTCTAGAGTATTCTGATCCACACGATCACTCTAGTTACAACCTGCTTAGATAACCTCTAAGACTTCCTAGAGTATTCTGATCCACACGATCACTCTAGTTCCTTACAACTTAATGTAATCAATTCTAAGAGTATTACAATTGCTTCTTAAAAGCTATAATCACAAACTGTGATATTTCTCTTAACGTTTAAGCTTAATCTCACTAATATATTACAACAGCAATGTAGTGAGCTTTGATGAAGATGAAGATTCTGAGCTTTGAATAGAACAGAGTTTCAGCAAGTTAATATGAGTTGTTTTGTGCAGAATCGTTAACCTTGCTTCTCATCAGAACTTCATATTTATAGGCGTTGGAGAAGATGACCGTTGAGTGTATTTAATGCTTTGCGTGTTCCGTACAGCATCGCATTTAATGTTATACGCTTTTGTCAACTACCTCGAGCCTTGTTCACGCTGTGTCTACTGACGTTGCCTATTATAGCTTTTAACGTTCCTTTTGTCAGTCAGCGTAGCTTGCCACTTGTACTTCCTTCTGATCTGATGTTTGTGAATACAACGTTTGAATATCATCAGAGTCAAACAGCTTGGTGCATAGCATCTTCTGATCTTCTGACCTTGAAGTGCTTCTGAGCGTGATACCATCAGAACTTCAGTGCTTCTGATCTCATGTTCTTCTGATGCTTCCATAGACCCATGTTCTGATTCTGCTTCGACCATCTTCTGATGTCTTGCCAGACCATGTTCTGATGTTGCATGCTGAACCCTTGAGACAAAGCTTCTGAGCGCTGAAATTATGCGTACTCTTTATATATTTCCTGAAAAGGAAATTGCATTGGATTAGAGTACCATATTATCTTAAGCAAAATTCATATTATTGTTATCATCAAAACTAAGATAATTGATCAGAACAAATCTTGTTCTAACAATCTCCCCCTTTTTGATGATGACAAAAACATATATAAATGATATGAATATGCGATCAGAAAGAGCAGACGGCAAAAGACAAATTACACAGCTATAGCATAAGCATATGAATATGTCTCCCCCTGAGATTAACAATCTCCCCCTGAGATAAATAATCTCCCCCTCAAATAAATACTCGAAGAACTTTAATAAAAGACTTCCCTGATTATTTCGGTAGAGACGATCACATAAGCTTCTGTCTTCAGAGAATTCATAGCTTCTGACTTCTGCTTCCATTGGACAGCTTCAGAACTAGAATTTCTTTAGATCCCTAGAACACTCACAGCTTCTGATTCCTGCTTCCATCTAGGACAGCTTCAGAACTTGAATTTCTTTGATCTTCAGAACATTCACAGCTTCTGATTTCTGCTTCCATTTAGGACAGCTTCAGAACTTGAATTTCTTTAATCTTCAGAACATTCACAGCTTCTGATTTCTGCTTCCATTTAGGACAGCTTCAGAACTTGAGTTTTCTGGATCTTTAGAACATTCACAGCTTCTGATTTCTGCTTCCCTCGGATAGCTTCAGAGCTTTGAATTTCTACCAACATCACTTCATGCTAGATTTGTATCAGAACATTGTTGAATGTACCAGAGCATCATCAGATCATCTCTACATCCTGAAATGTTACAGAACAAAAACTAAACGACAAAAGTCAGCATGAACGAGTCAGAACATAAAATGTATATTTGAACACATGATATGTATCAGAGCCATATAGGCTAAAATAATGTTATCAGAGCAAATAGAATTTTGTCAGAGCAAATAGACAAATATGGATCAAATTCTATTATCAGTGCTTCTGATTCATTCTTCTTTCTTGCTTCTGATTTCTGAAGCTTGATAGCACTCAGCTTGCTTCAGTTTCCATGAGCTTATTCTTTTTACAGAATAACACTTCTTATGGTTTTGCTTCTTGTGTTTGCTTTGAAGATTCTCTTCACTTCTTTATACCTGCAAAACACTTAAACCATATAGAACTTGCAGTTCTTGTTAGAGAATGTGTGGGAGCTTTACCCAGCAACTGATAGATTAATCAAATCATTTATCATTTATCTTCTCCCCCTTTTTGTCATATCATCAAAAAACCAAAAAAGATTCAGAGACAAACAAAACGAAACACACGGAGGAAGAAGATGATTTCATTTGAAGTTCAAACAGCAGGTACAGAAGTACATGAAGATAAGTAAGATCAGATGCACACAAAAAAAATGCAACGAAAAGAAAGAAACAACACAGACTCAATCTAAGATGGCCCTAGTCTTGACAAGATCTTGGCCAGCATCTCTTGAACCTCATTGTTGTGTCCATCTTGCCTCACCATGAAAGCTCTATACTCAGCATTGAGTGAGCTTTGCTCATCCTGTCTCCTCTGAATTTCTTCCAGAGTCCTTGCAAGACGAGAAGATTCATCAGAAGAAGCTTCACCGCTTTCAACCACAGGAATCGCAACTTGATCTGTAGCTTCCATGGATAGATCATTTGCAGGGATTTCCTCAACAGGATCTGATTCAGCAACATGATCTTCAGCATCTGCTTCTTGCATAGAAGCATCTCCATATTCTGCAGCAGGAATTTCCGAGTCTCCATTCTCAAGTGCCTGAAGAATGGCAGCTAGATTCCTTGGAGCAGAAGGACCTTCAACTTCTGGTGGGTCAACAACTTCTGGAATGACCAAGCTTGGGTCTTTCTCAGAAGGGTTTTCCCTCAGATAGTTAAAGAGAGTCTTGAAGTCTCCGAGCAGAACAGGATAATCAGGAATAAAGATAACGATATCCCTGCATGGATTTGCTTCCATTTCAGCAGCCAGTCTTAATTGTTCCATCTCATCCAAGAAGGGCTTCTCTTCCAACAGATGTCTTCCTTTGAGACTAGCAAACCAGAAGTCTTCATAATTCCTCAGAATTCCACGAGGCCGTGGGGCAGCAGCTACACAGGCTTCCTGAAGTTCTAAAAACAGAGCATCTGATTCTCTGCGAAGGATCCTCCAGAAGTTCCACATAGCAACATCATTCAATCCAGAACTTTCAGCAATTCTGAGAGTATCAAAGATACTTCTGAGATTCCTCTTTATGTTTTCAAAAACTACACCAATAGGGTATACAGGGCGAAATTTTATTTGGGTTTTTGAAAAGGCAGGGTTGGAAGTGAAGTACGGATGAGGTTCTCTATCCAACCTATAAGAAGATTCTGCTTCAGTATCAGAATCTAACACTACTACTTCAGCTTCAGGACGAGGCTTGGGAGTGTAGTTGCAATCACGGAGCAGCTGCTCATGTGATGCAGAGGTTGGAAGAGGAGAATCACAAAGATTGTTTTGAGAGGTGGAGGGAGTATGTTCAAAGGTGGCATTGAGAGAAGGTTGAGATGGAAAGAGAGTTTGAAGGGGTGGTATATCCAGAACAGGATTTATGGTAGGTGGAGAGGAAGGAAAGGTTATAGGAGAAGATGGAGGTGTAAGAACATGGACAAAGACAGGTGATTCTGATGTGGCTTTTTCTGGTTCAGGTGTAGGGACAACCTCTATTGGTGCAACTTCTGAATGAACAGCAGGAATAGAATCAGGTTCAGAAATGCATATACCTTTGGAACCTCTCAGAAAAGCTTTGGCCACATCCTCAGTCTTCTTCTGCTTCTTACTCTTCGGCTCTTCAATAATCTTTGCTTTGCCCCTAGAGATTTCTTTTCTTCTGACATATGCCAGAACTTCTGGTTGATTCTCAGCCTCTTGAGAGACATTTTCTTCATCAGACTCTTGAAGAATCATCTTCCTTTTTCTTGTTTTCTTCTTCTCAACAGCTTCTTTCTCTTTCTTCTCAAACTCATCAGAGACAGACTTAGCAACCTTTGCAATGACCTCTTTAGAAACATCTTGTTTCTTAGAGACAGCAGAAGGATAATCATGCTTTCTTTTAGTCCTTTCTTCCTTCTTCTTATTTATTTTCATTGGAACACCCTTCTCTTGATTTTTGAGATATTTATTTTCTTCTTGTGATAACAGATACCTAGTTTTGACTACAGGTACCTCACAGTTGAAGAAGGTTTCAAACTCAGCAAGAACAGGTGCTCTTCTGATTCTTGTGTCAGTAAGAGGTTGAGGAGTCTTACTGATAGTTTTAATTACTTTCATCTTCTTCAAAGTGAATGCATTCAGACAAGCCCCAGATGTGACAGCAAGGTCTTTCACAATACCTTCAGATTCCAAGCTTTCAACAATCTTTGAATGCACCAAAAGATTTGAAATAATCCTTCCAAAAGGAATGATTGTTCCACCTTTTTCTCTGAAAGCGTTTCTGGAATCCTTTACTGCTTTCCACAAATGGTTGAAGATGATGTAGATCGCATCAACCTTCTTCCTAGTGGCAATGCAATAAAGAATATACCTTTGCTCATTACTGATGAAATCTGAGGCATGAGTTCCTTTCCTATGGTAGAAACACCCAAGAATGATCTTTGTCCAGATTTTGTAGATATCTCTCAAATCCTTGACGTGTTTTGTTTTCTTGACATTTGGATAGAGAGTGGATAGAACATCTTCCCAAACTGCCCTTTTATCAATCTCAAAAGCCCCTTCAGGGTTTTTCAGATCAAACATCACTCTTAGGATGTTTTCAGTAATAACAACAAACTTTCCATGGACGAAAGAAAGTATTGATTTTGGAGCAACCACAACATGTGCCCAGAATTCCTTGACAAGATCCGGATAAACTGGGCCAACGAACTCAGCGAACAACGAGGTCCATCCTTGAAAGATGATGTCTTCTTTAAGATGAAATCCATGTTCTTCAAGGTTGTCAAAATCAACAATAAGTTCACATATAACTTCTAATTTGTCCTTGGGAATAGAGCATGCAACAACAGGAGTAAGTTGCAAAATTTCTTCTTGGAGATGGTGAGGAACAGATGTACCAACATTTTGGGATGAGAAGGCAGCCATGGATGCAGAATGAACAAAAACGAATAGGAGAAGAGAACTGGGTTTTTGATTAGGGTTTTAGAAAACGGCTAAGAACTTTTCAAACGAGAGAATGCAAGAAGAAAGAGAGACAAGGGAGCGAAAAAGATGTATGATATGATTTGAAAAGAATATAAGGAGACGAATATAAAATAGAAAAAGAAAGAGAATAAATAAACAAAATGAATAGTTTCAGAATCAAAAGAAATCATTTTCATTAAATGACGAGTGACGTGAGGAGAGAGATCGTGGTAAAAGAAATGATTTAAAACAGTTACCTAGGTCGGCGTCTTTTCAACTGCACGCTTCGTACTGACCGTAGAGACACGTGTTTATCATCAGATAATGGATGACAGGTGTGAAATTTTCAATAGGCTTTACGCCTTCTGATTCCAATCACTGCTTCTGAATTGATCAAGTTTCTCTTCTGGAAACACTCCTTCTGAAGTGTGCTGATATAAATCTGAATGATCTTCTGATCCATTACTTCTGATATACACAGCTTCTGGGGATTCACTTCTTTGTTCTGCAGCTTCTGATAAGACAAAATTGTATCTGCAGAAATTCTTAAGCTGCTTTGTTTCAACAGAAACAAGTTTATCATCAAACCAGATATTTATTGATTCGTCCACAATCAATGTTTCAATATTGTATATTCTGTAGCATTTAGAGCATTTAGAATACTCAAGAACGAAACATCAATGCTTTAGAAACAAACAAAACAGATGGTTCCAAGACTAATAAACTTTCTTTTCTGATCTCCTACGAGCATAGTTTCTTCAACAGATTTAAGTACCAGAACTTGGAAGACAGTCCTTCTTCCCTTCAAGTGTTGAGACCAACTTGAGTCCAGGTAACATGACATGTTGACTTTTATCTTCTTTGTCGCCAAGAGAATCTGCAAAAGAAATAGTCTTTTTCTTTGGTACCCACATCTTCTTGGGTCCTTTCTTGTTAGATTTTCTCAAGTTCTGATTGAACTTGGGTTTAACATTGTAAGCAATAGGAGGAACAGCATGATAATTTTTAATGTGAGTTTCATGATATTTCCTAGGTTGTGTCACATGCTTTTTGGTGTGTGTTATGTGAAAACTTTGAGCATGTGAAGTGTGCCTAATATCATGGGAGTGGCCATACTTGAACTGATCATACAATGGCTTGTATGTGAATTTCATTTCATCAACAGGTTCAAGTTTGTATGGGGTTTCACCCTCAAAACCAATGCCGACTCTTTTGTTTCCAGACACAGCATATATCATAGAAGCTAGCTGACTTCTGCCAATACTTCTAGATAAGAACTTCCTGAAACTTAAATCATATTCTTTCAGAATATGGTTTAGACTAGGAGTGGATTTTTCTGAATCAGAAGAAGATCCAACATTATTGGATAATTTTAAAAGTTTTTCTTTTAATTCAGAATTCTCCAACTCAAGCTTCTTTGTTTCAAATTCAAATAGCTTTTTCAGCTTTTTGTATTTGAGACTAATCTGAGACTTGAATTCCAGAAGTTCTGTTAGACCGGAAACTAACTCATCTCTAGTAAGTTCAGAAAATACCTCTTCAGAATCTGATTCTGATGTAGATTCTGATCCGTCATCTTCTGTCGCCATCAGCGCACAGTTAGCCTGCTCATCTTCAGAGTCTGAATCATCTTCTGACTCATCCCAGGTTGCCATAAGACCTTTCTTCTTATGAAACTTCTTCTTGGGATTTTCCTTCTGAAGTTTTGGACATTCATTCTTGAAGTGTCCAGGCTCATTGCATTCATAGCACATGACCTTCTTCTTGTCAAATCTTCTGTCATCAGAAGATTCTCCACGTTCAAATTTCTTTGAACTTCTGACGCCTCTGAACTTCCTTTGCTTGGTCTTCCAGAGTTGATTTAGCCTTCTGGAGATCAAGGACAGTTCATCTTCTTCTTCAGATTCTGATTCTTCAGGATCTTCTTCTCTAGCCTGAAAAGCGTTAGTGCATTTCTTGATATTGGATTTTAATGCAATAGACTTACCTTTCTTTTGAGGCTCATTTGCGTCCAGCTCTATTTCATGGCTTCTCAAGGCACTGATAAGCTCTTCCAGAGAAACTTCATTCAGATTCTTTGCAATCTTGAATGCAGTCACCATAGGACCCCATCTTCTGGGTAAGCTTCTGATGATCTTCTTTACATGATCAGCCTTGGTGTATCCCTTGTCAAGAACTCTCAATCCAGCAGTAAGAGTTTGAAATCTTGAAAACATCTTTTCAATGTCTTCATCATCCTCCATCTTGAAGGCTTCATACTTCTGGATTAAAGCGAGAGCTTTAGTCTCCTTGACTTGAGCATTTCCTTCATGAGTCATTTTCAAGGACTCATATATGTCATAGGCCGTTTCCCTGTTAGATATCTTCTCATACTCAGCATGAGAGATAGCATTCAGCAAAACAGTTCTGCATTTATGATGATTCCTGAAAAGCTTCTTCTGATCATCATTCATTTCTTGCCTTGTCAGCTTTACGCCACTGGCATTTACTGGATGTTTGTAACCATCCATCAGAAGATCCCATAGATCACCATCTAGACCAAGAAAGTAACTTTCCAGTTTATCTTTCCAGTATTCAAAGTTTTCACCATCAAATACCGGCGGTCTAATATAACCATTGTTACCGTTGTGTTGCTCAGCAGAGCCAGATGTAGATGCAGGTGTAGACTTTGCAGTTTCATCAGCCATCTTTAACTGAAGCGTTTTTCTCTTCCTGAATCTTTTCTAAACACGGTTAAGTGCTTGCACCTTAGAACCGGCGCTCTGATGCCAATTGAAGGATAGAAAAACACTTAGAAAGGGGGGGTTTGAATAAGTGTAGCTTTAAAAACTTGACAGATAAAAATAAATTGCACAGTTATTTTTATCCTGGTTCGTTGTTAACTAAACTACTCCAGTCCACCCCCGCAGAGATGATTTACCTCAACTGAGGATTTAATCCACTAATCGCACGGATTACAATGGTTCTCCACTTAGTCAGCAACTAAGTCTTCCAGAGTCTTCTGATCACACACTGATCACTCCAGGAACAACTGCTTAGATACCCTCTAAGACTTTTCTAGAGTATTCTGATCCACACGATCACTCTAGTTACAACCTGCTTAGATAACCTCTAAGACTTCCTAGAGTATTCTGATCCACACGATCACTCTAGTTCCTTACAACTTAATGTAATCAATTCTAAGAGTATTACAATTGCTTCTTAAAAGCTATAATCACAAACTGTGATATTTCTCTTAACGTTTAAGCTTAATCTCACTAATATATTACAACAGCAATGTAGTGAGCTTTGATGAAGATGAAGATTCTGAGCTTTGAATAGAACAGAGTTTCAGCAAGTTAATATGAGTTGTTTTGTGCAGAATCGTTAACCTTGCTTCTCATCAGAACTTCATATTTATAGGCGTTGGAGAAGATGACCGTTGAGTGTATTTAATGCTTTGCGTGTTCCGTACAGCATCGCATTTAATGTTATACGCTTTTGTCAACTACCTCGAGCCTTGTTCACGCTGTGTCTACTGACGTTGCCTATTATAGCTTTTAACGTTCCTTTTGTCAGTCAGCGTAGCTTGCCACTTGTACTTCCTTCTGATCTGATGTTTGTGAATACAACGTTTGAATATCATCAGAGTCAAACAGCTTGGTGCATAGCATCTTCTGATCTTCTGACCTTGAAGTGCTTCTGAGCGTGATACCATCAGAACTTCAGTGCTTCTGATCTCATGTTCTTCTGATGCTTCCATAGACCCATGTTCTGATTCTGCTTCGACCATCTTCTGATGTCTTGCCAGACCATGTTCTGATGTTGCATGCTGAACCCTTGAGACAAAGCTTCTGAGCGCTGAAATTATGCGTACTCTTTATATATTTCCTGAAAAGGAAATTGCATTGGATTAGAGTACCATATTATCTTAAGCAAAATTCATATTATTGTTATCATCAAAACTAAGATAATTGATCTGAACAAATCTTGTTCTAACACATAACTCTTAGGATACTTTTCTCTCCTTGGAAAACATATCCTTTCTTGTCGAACTCACCAAGAGAAAGCAAATTTCTCTTCAAATCAAGAACATGCCTGACTTCAGTCAACAACCTTATTGACTCATCATGAAGCTTGAATCTCACAGATCCAACACCTGCAATCTTGCAAGCTTTGTTGTTTCTAAGCAGTACTGATCCACCATCTTAATCACATAATTTCTCGAACAAGTCTTTGTTTGGAGTCATGTGCCAAGTGCAACCTGAATCCATAATCCACTCTCTTCTAGAGTCACTGCTCGAAACCACAAGGACATCAGATGATTCGAAATCATCTTGAACAATGGATGCATTGCCATTATCCTTACCTCCATGATCTTTCAGGCGTTCAAGGCACACCTTTCTCGTGTGACCCTCCTTCTTACAATGATAGCATCGAATACCAGATGCTTCGCCACTATAAGACTTCTGCTGACTTTTGCCTTTCTTCTTGTCGAACTTACCATCCTTTTGCAAGAATTTTCCTTTAACGGCCAAACCTTAACCAGTAGTCGAAGGTTTATGCTCCTTTCGTTCGTTCAAGTCCTTAAAATACAGGGCTGATTGAACTTCTTCAAAGGTCAGGGACTCCCTTCCATACAGGAGAGTTTCTTGGAAGTGAGCATGTGATCGAGGCAAAGCGCACAATAGTAACAGCGCTTGATCTTCATCATTGATCTTCACATCAATATTTTCAAGATCAAGAATCAGCTTGTTGAACATATCCAACTGCTCAGCTAACACTTTGTCTTCAATCATCTTGAATGAATACAAAGCTTGCTTCAGGTAGAGTCGATTTACCAGTGATTTGGTCATGTACAAACTTTCAAGTTTCGTCCATAACCCTGACGTCGTCGTCTCCTTTGATATTTGTCTGAGAACTTTATCACCAAGGCTCAACAAAATTGCGTTGTGTGCTATCTCGATCATAGTCGTCTTCTCCGTAGTCGTTAATGTTGCATTCATGGCTGTTCTCCCTTCAATGCTTCCAAGCAACCCTACTGAACCAGTAGGGCTTTCATCTTCAAGCGCCACAAACTGAAATCATTCATTGCGGTGAACTTTTCAATCTCATACTTTGTTGAAGGCGTCTTCTCCATGTTCACCGCACCAATTTGTTGTGAATTCAATGCCAAGAACAAAGCATAAAACAAGGAAAGAATAAATGACAAGGAAGAAGAAGAACACAAGAATTGGTTATAACTACTATTCTTTTACTTTCTCTTAGAAAACAAGATTACAAGTTTTCAAAAATAACAAATAACCTCTCTCACCCTAAATTGGATTTGTTGCGTGCAATAATGAGATACTAGTATGCTATTTATAATAAAACCTAACATACTAACTACTGGTTTTTTTCACAAGGCCCATTACACAAGCTAACTTAATAAACAAGCCAACTTAACAAATTAGGGTTTAAACACTGAAACCTAATTTAACATGCTAACAACCCTAGCATCTTCGACAAAAGCACGTGAACAACCTTCGACTTCATGCTTAATCCTCTCGAACCAAGAAGCTATCCTTCGACCATACTAGAGTTCAATCCAATATCCCACATCCTACTTTTAAACCGTGACTGGATTGTCACGTGAATAATTTTTAAACTCACATGACAGAATTATTACTTAACAGAATAATTTTTAAATTCACATGAATTTGTATATTTTTTTAATCTTCTAAATTCAAAAATATATATTATATATAACTATATATACTTTTCTTTGTTAGAACAAGATTGAGAATCTATGTTCAGAATCTTGTTTTGATGATAACGAACATATATTTTGAGAGTAATAATTTTATTACTAATGGTTTCATTTAGTATGCAGAAATTATGCTTATACAGGTTGCATCAGAATCACAGGAACTGATTCAGACATGAAAGAAGATTAACTAAAGTCGCGGCATCAGATGTTCTAAATCAATAATATGTCAAGCAAGCATAAGACCACAGACCAGAAACAAGAGAAGCAATAAGCAAGAGAAGTGTAATACGGTGAACTGACTTTTTATCGAAATGTCGCGGTTAAGCAAGAGTCGCCACCGACTTTTATTTTATCCAAATAATCAGAAAGGCTAAAAGAACAGGAAAAACCTTTTAAATAAAAAACTGAGTTCGGGGGGTAATTATGCAAAGGGAAGGTGTAAGGCACCCTTTGCATCCATGGTTTTCCATGGGCTCTTAATTGCTTTGCTCGTTTTGAAAAGAAATGTAGAAGAAGAAACAAGGACTTTAGCTCGTAAATGAGCGTAGCCTTGATAGTGTTTAGAAAATAGAGTAGAAAAAGATTTTTAGAGCAAGGCAGTTAGGAGCAATTACCTGGTTAGATGAAAAATGTTCTTTAGCCTTTCAGAGTGAAAGGGTCTATCCGTGCCATAAGAGGGTAGGAAGCCTTTCGTTTGGATGTTAACGGGTCATCAAGTTATCGTTCGCCAAAGACTGTCCCTAGCCATAGAGGAGGCAGGTAGTCTAAGGGAAGGATCAAAATAGCCTTTTTCGTTTAGGCAACCAGAGGATACCCCATCCCTTCGTAGGCAACTTCCGAGGGACGAGATCATATTTAGCGTATCGAAGGCAGCATCTTTAGGGACTTATGATCTTTGCATTAATCGAGGCAACATGGCTGAGGTATCCTCGTATTCAAGGGACATGGCTATTCTGCAAAAAACACAAGGCAACAAGGCAACAGGCAACAGGCAACAAGGCAACAAAAGAGGTTACCCCAAAAGGTGCGTGGGTGCAACAATCACGTGATTAATTCAGAAATTTAATCTTATAATTAGTGATGCTAACTTAGTTCAAGGCTTGCACTCCCTAAGATTACTAACCACACAATAATATAGTATGCAGATTAAGTGCCTTTAAGGCCAAGCAATACATCCTCGGAACAATTACAAATGATATGGGGAAGGGAAAAAGAAACCAGTGGATCTGACTCAAGTAATAATTAAAGCAGAATAAATAAGGTTAAGATTTAGGGTTACCGACTATTGAGCTTTGGCGGTTGGCTCACCCTGAAAAAGTGGGAAAAGAGAAAATAAAAAAGATGGAGTGAGTGTATTATCAATTCAAATGATAATTAGGGTTAACCCTAATTTGATAAAGAAAATAAAATAAAATAGATGTTTAAAATAAAAAATAGAACTTAGCTTTTGATTTGATCTGATATGGTTTGTAGTCGAAGGTAGCCTCGAGGTTAACCCTAAAAAATGGGCAAAAATAAATAAAAGATGTGAGTGCAAAAGAGTCCATTGAACTTCGAGGTCTTTACCCTAATAACCATTTTATAATGCGAATAAAGATTTAAATGAAAGAAAATAAAATTCGGGACTTAGCTTCGTAAAAGGCGTGACGCGTAGTTGGAAGAAACCCTGCTGCTAACCCTGAAAAAATGCACAAAGAAATATTTTTCAGTGTATGGCAAATTCTTGCAAATATTAAATCGAACGAAAATTGAATTGAATAACAGTCGGATTTAATTAATTATTGGTCTTCGACCTAATTAATTAAATCGATTAAAAATAAAATATGGAATTTTAAAAGGCTAAAATATATTTTAATTGATTAATCACAATTAATTTATGAATTAAAACAATTTAAATACATTTTAAACTATTTTAAACATATAAAATAAAATAGAGGAAGCGATGATGAAAAATATAAAAAGAAAAATATTAAGATAAAAAAAGGTTTTTATGATTTTGTAAAAAAAGGAATTTTTATATAATATATATATATATATATATATTAGAAATAAATAAAATAAATAAAATAAAGATTATGTAATTAAAAAGAAAAAAAATTAGAAAACTTAGCGTGTGATCTAGTGTGATGCAGGCCTGAGGGAACATGATGCAGTTGCAGCTTTAGGAGCGTTGGATGCATGAGGCTGATGATCTGATGGCTGTAGGATGATGGCGCATGATAGGATGGTGCGTCTTAATGCACCGGATCCAAGGTGGTAGAAAGAGAACGCGCGCCAAATATTTTGAATTGGGCCAATCGCGTGTGGCCACGTCTCCGTCTTCTTCCCCAAATTCTAAAACACACCTTTTTACAGCGCTTGTTGCAGATGCGCTATAAAAGGCTTCACTTTTAACACCTGCAAAAACAGCGAATACGACCTAGAGTGCAAAGAAATCCTTCGCGAGGCCATGGTCAGGATCGTCTTGACCTCACGAATCTAGCCATGGCAACCATGTGTCCTGATTTTACCCGTAGCTAAAAGCCCTAAAAAAAGCTTTGAAACTCTAATAATGGCACAGTACGATATATGAATGCAAACCACGAATTAAGAGTCCAGAAACATTCCACACATCATTATAAGCAAGAATATGTATTCAAAACATGTTTATGCATCATGAATCGGAGAGATCAAAGAGAAATTCAGAGATACAAACCGTGAGCTTTTGGGGGAGATTCTGAGCGTGCTTCTCGAATGTAAGGATCTGGATTGCTTCCAAATGCCTTCAGGAACGTATTAGGGTTGATGAGATGCCTTAAATTGGCTTGTAATCCAAAATTGGAGTTTGAGTTTTTGGTCAATTTTTGAGCTCGGACTAGGGTTCTTCTATGCAGAAATTCCCTTCCCTAGGGGCCTGGAAAACTTCTACTTATATAATGGAAGGAATTAGGTCAATAGTTTTGGATCAAATCTCCCTTGAATCAAATATTGGAAGTTTGGAAAATTGAATTTGTAAATCTTTCTAATTTAATCCAATTTCAATCCTTTTTTGCACCAATCTTACTTGCACGAAATTATATGGATTTAGAGGAATATATTGTTTGATTTCTTGAATTAAAATCAAAGCAAAATCATATCTTTTATTAACTTATTATTTTATATAATTAAATTATGATTTAAATGAGAAAAAACCATAAAATAATCAGTAAAAATAATAAAAAATAGTGAGATATATTTTTGGGGTGTGCATGGGTTTAAGGTGAAGATTGGATGAAAATAATATAGGCCCATTTGGAAATATTTGAAGTTTTGGACATTTTCTCTTCACACATGCCCTTGGAAATAAGTGAACTTGTACACCTTTCCATTTCCTCATACTTCAACATTTTTCCAAGTTCTTGGACTTTTTAGAAACCTTAAAGAGTCCTCTAACCAATGTTTTTGGTCCCATATCAAAATAATTTTCCATGCTCCTTGTGTGCTCTTTTGAAAAAGATGACTTTTGGTTGACTTTTGAAAAGGACCTATAATGTTTTGATCCATATCTCTCAAATGAAGCATTTTTAGACTTGGCATGTGAGAGACAAAATTGTAGAGGATTTAATTTACTTCAAAATGAGGTTTGGATGGAAAATTTATGATGTTCCATGTAGGAGTTATGGCTGGTCAAAGTTCAGTTGACTTTCTCCTATGAAAACCCTAATTTAGAAACTTTTGGAATTGTTGATTTCTGATCTTTCCTTGATGAACCGTGATCAATTATTGATAAAATGGTGAATGATACTTCAATATGAGGATTTTGACAAAAATCAGGAGTTTTGACTGTACTTTGACCACAGTTGACTTTTAGGTCAACCCAGTCGACTGTTGACTTTCTGAACAATTGAGTGATCAATCTTTTGTATTGAGCCCTGAATTCTGTTATGGAGATAGTGTGAGACATCATAGACCATATGGGATGTCTTGAAGCCTTTGGTTCATTGATTTTCCTTCAGAGCAACAAAACCCTAAATCTTTGAGCCTTGTTTAGGAGAGGGTGTCTTTGGGCTTTGTACCTTGATTTGAGTTTGAATAGGATAAAGAGTATGGGCAAATTTTGGGGTATGACAAGAAGAAATAATAAGGAACAAGACCATTCAGAAGAACAAGTAATATCAAGGTCTACATACAACAGTCTCAATCAGAAAGTACATCAGAAGCTGGAAGGAAATAAACAAGAAAAATCATTATAAGAAGCTACGCAAACAATGAAGATCACGCAAGCATAAAAATCAGAAGTTCTGAAGCTACAAGTTCATAAGACTACGATACAGTGACATATAACATACAAACATCAGCAGAAGTCACGACCAATGAAGAATCTACAGCTCAGCACACAAATTAAGTAAAATATAAAGATCTTAGAATCTAAAGGAGAGCCGTTAGAAACATCATTATAAGCAAAACAGTTGCAACATTAAATGGATCAACTCCCAAGGCCAAAAGAAGAAGCAAGCCACATGCAGCGTTTTAGAAAGATAAACCTAACCAAAGAAGCACGCCATCAACTGAAATCATCATGTTGAAGATAAGGTTTTTTTGCAGAGAGCAACACTTGTCATTAAAGGATCATACGAGACAGAGCTTTCAAAGAAATATTCAAACAAATCTCAATGACTAGATTCTAATGGTAACACTCATCAAGCTATAAATAGAACCAATCTTCAAACTTGAAATGTAAGGAGTGACCACAGTATATGGAATTTATCCATCTTGCACTAAGTAAAGAACCAATCTATCCAGAATGGGGAATTATTGATCACCCATCCCTTGAATGGATCCGGAGAGAAAAAGAGAATATCCAGTAAGGATCATCCATAGAGACAAGAAGAAAGTGTGTAAATCAAAGATATATTCTGCACAAAAGAAGAAGAAGAGAAGAACCCGCAAAATGCATTTGTGCATCTGTAGATGAAGCAGCTGAAGCATGTACACCAAACTTAAGAAATATGAAGACATGCATCAAAAGATACAAGAGGCAACACATACTCTGTATGTGATAAGCAACAGTGTTGAAATGCACTTATCATATGCTTGTACTGTACAAGAGAGAGAAAATGTGTGAGAAAGCAAACTCACATCAGAAGATACACAAGAGGCAACACATACTATGTATGTGATCAATTCACAGTGTTGTTATACACTAAACACATGCCAGTGTGAAGAAATATGGAAATGGAGAGCATGAACGTGAAAGCTGAGAAGCTAAATCAATTGCTCCATTAAGAGGCAACATACACTATGTGTATGATGGTTAAATGTTGAAATATACATCATATGCCTACCATGAAGAAACTCTCAAAGGATGAAGAAGCTGAACTTGCATGCCTTGCAGAATGCTCCATTGGAGAAGATGAAGACATCCAAGAATACTTGATCAAGCATTAATTGATCATGTTGAAAAGCAGAGGGAGCTGAATACACTGAGTTGTTGCTCGTAGAGTGTTTCATGTTTACTGATGTTGATCAATGTGTCATCAACTGAAACCATCTTTATGATCAGTATTGAAGAAGATGATGAAGATCAAGAAGAAGCAACCAGCAAGAGCGTTGTCTCTTAATATGCTTATCAGAAGATGAAGAAGGTCTCATCCAGAAGTCCAAGAATAGAAGACTACAAGATCATGTATTATTCTTGTAATTAATTGTAAAACACATAGAGTTGTTGCTCGAAGTGTATTATATCTTAGGAAACTTCTGATAGAATGTTTAGGCTCCAGAAGTGACTTCTAGTCAGTGAGTCGTAAACATACATTTTGAGAATAGGAGACCATCTGCTTGATTAAGAAGCACACCGATTATCTCCAAAAGATAAATGAACGTTATATCCTGCTAGGATCCTGAACGGTTCATTATCAAAAGTTAGTCACAGCTGTTGGCTGTGCAGGAGTCAGTCACAGCAGGTAATTGTGCAGGTTACTAGTGTGATGAACGTTATATTTGTAACACCCTTCTAAACCCCGCGACAATTTTTAATAATTAATCAGAGTAAAAAAAACATATGCACAAGGGTGCCACAATTATTCAAAACAATTAAATCAACTAAGGTCAAAGTCATGCTTTATTAGGAAACGATTCACCAAAACACAATCATGTTTAACACAGCGGAATACGAAACATCATCAAATACAACCAAAATGGGATCATAATCCAACACCAAATAAATTAGATGATTTCATAAAAACTCTATAACTATCGTTCCCCAGTGTTACAGATCAGAGCATGACCGACACGACCCAACATAAACGGATAAACTCTACGAGTCATCCTCACCGAGCACTAATGCCGCTACTCTTCAATCTGAAAATGACAACATGTAAGGGTGAGTCTCATTCTCAATTAGTAAATATTATGCAATTCATAAGCAACAAGCATCATAATATACCGTTCACCCAATTATACATATTCAGATTCACATCCATTATTAATTCACACAATAATAGATTGCAACACACACTACAGAAATCCATACAATCATATTATGACAGAATGCATATGACATAACTGACACTATGTATGTGGTACCAAATAAACCGTGGAATCAATCCACCTAACCGATCTACGCCTCATCGAGATACGGCCCACCGACACAATTTCCACAAAATGGGAAATATGTCCACCAACGATCCAAACCTCACCGGGATCCAACATCAATGCACATGAATGAATGAAACACATATAACATACTTAAAACACACTAAATCACGATGAGCAACTCATCTCAACACCACATCACCGAATAAGTATGTACATGTTTTCAACATCATTCAAATAGTCATGCATCCATCACAATCATAATAACAAATCATACCAATTCATCATCACATCAAACACATTGTCACACCTATCTCATATGCACACAATGTTCAATTCTTATCAAGTAATTAAATCGAGTTTCAAAGAAATAAGGTCGGATAATACCAATATTCATCTTTCATCATATAAAACATTTAATTACTTGCACAACGCCCAAAACGGCACTAAGAAATGATACACGGATCAAAAGATACGTTATTTTGAAGTTTGGAAAAATTCACACACAGCAAGGTTCGCTCAGCGGAGCAAGGCAGAAGCAAAACCCTTCCAACCCCCGCTCAGCGGACCTCAAGCGACGTCAAACAGAAGCGAACTACGTTGGGACCTCCGCTCAGCGGACCCCCCTCCGCTCAGCGGACCTGCGATTTCAGCAAACCCCAAGTCTGCGACAGACCCTGCGATTTCACTCCCCTTTCACCCAAAAACGATTCCAGACATCACATACAGGCATACAATCATCATATATTCAATTACACACCACAAAAACATCATTTAACGCATTATTAACCAAATAGTTCACACAATCATCATCAATTCAATCCAAATTAGAACACCATAACCTAACAATCCCAATGTCTAATTGAATCAAACCATACATCAATCTACCTATCACCTAAGATCACATAAGAGATACTAAAAGGAAGAGTCCCCCCTTACCTCGATGAATTTCTTGAATGCTCTCCTTCCGGTTTCACGTTCTTGCCCCTTTCTCTTCTCTTCTTTTCACGTGTTCTTCTTTTCTCCCCAAATGGTTCCTTTCTCTCTTATTTTATGAAAATAAAATAAAATAAAATATCACAACTTAGTAAAAGGCCTAACCAATATAGCACCCCTCTTTTACTAACATCACACCATAAGCCCAATAGCCTTTATTCCATCATTTTCCGATTAAAATACTAAATTCCAATTATTTAATTTAAATCCAAATTAAATTAATAAACTGAAATTATGGGGTGTTACAATATTCTGCTGGGGTCACTTAACGCTTCAGTCAACTAGGGGTTAGTCACTCGCGGGTAGCTTGTGCATGGTTCCTGAGTCAATGGACGTTATATCTCGCGGAGATCATTGAACGGGTCATTATCCAGATGGTTAGTCACAGCAGTTGGTTGTGCAGGATGGTCAGTCACGACGGAGGATCGTGCAGTTGTAATCATGAATTGGTTATAATGGATTAAGACCTCTAGTGAGAGGCAAATCACCTGAAGAAGGTGGACTGGAGGTAGCCTTAGTTAGAAGGTGAACTAGGATAAAAATGAATATGTTTTTTACTTTCTCATGTCATTTTAACCAAAAACTTCCAAGCCTTAATATGCAGAACTGTATTGAACGAGTCAGAAGTTCTGATATCCTTAGAAGTTAAAATGAACATTGTATTGGTTATGTAGTTTTACACTTCATGCTTCCGTAACATCAAAAGCATAATCCAATAGATGACTAAACCAAAGAAAGAAAAGACGTTAAAGAAAAGGAAAGAGAAATTTTATTTGATAAAGAACACAATTCAATCCCCCTTTCTTGTGTTTTTCTCCACCACTTTATTTTTTATTTTCTACAATTTAATTGTATTTCAAAAAATACATATAAAAACTGTAGTTTAGTATGTATTTTCTCATCCAAGACTTTTGATATATTTTCTTCGTATAAAAAATTGTTTATTGAGATAATGTAAATTATATGACTTTTAATTTAAATCTTAGTTTTTTATTTTTAAATTTTATTTTTGAACCATTTTTGAGCTATTAAATAAGGCCGAGTTCGAATTATCAAGGCGGAATTTTGGATTGCCACATCCTGTTTGCCATTCGGTCGGATACTAGAGTTTGCAATCTTTCGTAAAATGGAGATCTCACTTCTAAATTTCAAACTAATACGGACTTAATTTCAAACTAATTATCATTCTTGAGTAAATCAAGTTCTACTATGCTCGATTATGTCAATTTTCATTCTTAATATCTATTAAACAGACTAATTTTTTTTAACAAAAAAGGGTAAAGACTAATTTATTCTGTTCACATTCTCACTAACCTTCACTTGTGTTGGAACTTTGTTAAAGGAAATCAGAGCTGTACTTCTTTACTTGCTTCAAGGATCAAAAGAAACAACAAGCTAACCTCTTACCATATCAAGTCCTCAATATGGACTAGTATCAAAGATTGTTACAATTCTGTTTTAGAGAACTCTAAATGGCTCATAGGAAATGGCTCAAAAATAAACCTTTGGCTGGATACTTGGTTAGATGAGCCTATTGCTGACAAGTATAAAATCCCTGTGGTGTTTCACAAGCATATTAATGTGATGGTTAAGGTTTGGTTGGTGGGCAAGGTCTGGTGCATACCAGCCAATATTCAGGATGCACATCCTTATCTGCCTATGATTTATGCTATAACAATTCCAGATATGGAGATTGAAGATAGCATCATTTGGAAGGATTCTAGTAATGGTGACTTAAGTTTGAAGCAAGCTTATGGCCGTTTTCAGAGGCATAACCCGGCTGTGTCTTGGGAAAACTTAATATGGAATAAACATGTGCCTCCTTCACATGCTATGGTGGTTTGGAAAATTATTCACAATAAGCTTCCTACAGATGAAAATTTCACTGTTAGAGGTTTTTCTAGCCTTTCTAAATGCTCTTTATGCTATGTTGATTCATATTCTTCAAAGCACATTTTCTTTGAATGTAATTATGTCATGCCAGTTTGGAAATGGTTGTTGGACAAGTTGTAGTTTGCTAGAGTTGTATACAACATCAAAGATTGCTTGGAGCTGATGCAAGTCAGCAGGTCTCCACAAGCAATGATGGTTGTGTTTTCCACTGTGTGCAGTTTATTTTATCAAGTGTGGAGAGCAAGAAATGTTAAAAGATTTGATGGGAAGAAGAGGCATTGGAAAACTTTTGTGATTTTATGGGAGAGGGAAATTCTGAATTAGCCGAGCTTTGGGCGACTATGCTGGCTATAGAGAAAGCAATTTCTAGGGGATGTAGGAAGCTGTGGATTGAAACTGATTGTATGCTTGTGGTTAAAGCTTTTTCACACCCCGTTCTTGTTCCTTGGAGATTCAGATCTCGTTGGCTTTGTTGTCATGCTTATTCTCAAAGTATTGATTTCATGGTATCTCATGTTTATCGGGAAGCCAATTTTTGTGCTGATTATCTAGCGAATATTGGGCATTCTTGTAGAACTTTTTGTTGGTTTTAGTTTGTTCCCTATGTCTTAGTTAAGGATTATAGTATAGACAAGGAAGGTACCCCTAGGCTTAGACTCTGCTCATAGGGGGTCTTGGTTCGGTTCCCCCCTTGTGTATTTTGCAATCCTTCATTTTTGTTTTAGTGATATTTTCAGTATAAAAAAAATTGTATTAAAATTAATCCACTAGCCATAATAATTAATTATAATTTCTTTCCTAAAAAAGAAACCGTTGCTTAATAAGGTGATCTATAAGGTACGACTTACTTCCACGTTTTTTTCTTTCTTTTTATAGGAAAATGATACCGTGGCTTTGTATCAAAGCATTTCTATAAGATAATCGTTAGTCAAGTTACCCCATTAAAGTTTCCCTATAACCTTAACACATAATGCTAAATAAATTAATTTTGTTAAGCTTCGTGTTATACAAATAAAAATTGACAGAAATATATGATATTTTAAAATATAATTTTAATTTATAATTTATTTATTTTTTAATACTTTAACACATAGATCTAAATAAATCCATTAAATTATTTGAAACTAAATAAAATAAAGTAATATTATTTGTTAAATATCAAACTACTTCTATCATTTTCTTTATATTTTCTTAATATTGAAAGCTTTTTTTAGTGGTGTGATGCAATTTATATTAACTTTTATTTATTTATTTCAACATTCAAAGTATCAAACGTATTTTTTACTTTTTCCTTATTTTTCTATTTCTTTTTCTTTTTTAATATCTTTTATATTTAATTTGTTTCATATTTAGGAAAGTTCTTTTTTTATAGGTTAGTAATTTTTTTTACCAAAAAGAACCATATAAAGAAAGAAAGAAAAAACAAAAGAGAAGGGATTCGACCAAAATCCTCTTAAGAATTCACAAAACGATAATGTAGAAGTCCTAATTTGTTATGAACCACTAACGGAATTAGGGTCTTCGGAGGCTTATCTCAAGACAGAGGCAAAAAAGAATTAATAGCCAAAGATGATAACAAGTTTGTACATTGATTACATTATCTATAAATATGAAATAAACGAAATATAAATGCTTAATTTTAGCTAAAATATTGAGCCAAATGGTCCTAATATTCTAAGGAACAAGCTTAGACTCATGAGCTGCCAACAACATAAAAGAGGAATCTGTTTCTAGCAACAAACTATTCCAACCGAAATGATAAGCAAATTCAATGGCTTTAATAACCCCAAAAAGCTCAGCATGAATAGAGGAAGAACAATCCAACTTTTCAACAAAGCCAAAAACAAAATCTCCCAAAGGAGTTTCTGAGCAAACCACCACAAGAAGTCGATTCCACTAAAAAAGAGCCATTCGTGTTGCATTTCAACCAACCTTCCACATGGTGTTTCCAAATAACTTCAGTGATTTTCGATGCCTTGGGACGTTGAAGCTTGATATTGAAGGCTTTAATAATGGCGAACTCGTGAATACAGAAGCTAGTTATCTTAGAAGTCATGTTACCTATGAAAGCCACCTTAATAAGAGTCTGATTGAATCTGACATGATTGTGGGCCATCCAAATGCCATTGATAATATGGACAATGGAGGCTTGAATAATGACTTTGGATTGAAGAATCCAATTCCTGTTACAAATATCCAAAATACAAGAGACGTTAGACAAAAATATAAATCCTTAACATATTGAAAAACCAGTGCCAAAGATGCAAAGCAAAAAGACAGAAAAAGAAGAGGTGCTTCGTTGATTCCTAGTGAGAATTACAAAGGTTGCAAATTGAAGGAATATGAAAACCGCCCAATAAAAGAATAATATCAGTAGGAAAACGATTATGAAATATCCTCCAGACAATGAAAGCCATTGAATGAGGAATATCAATGTTCCAAATCTTCTCGGGCCACAACAAAGGAGAAGTGATACTATCCTTAAAGATGTAGGCATCTTTCAAAGTCAATTCACCAGAACTTGAATGAATCCAAACTTTACTATCATCAATGTTATCCAGATGAATAGTAACCTGACTAGCAATTAAAAAAATAGGAATCATATGAATAAGATAAGGAGGAAAACTTCAAGAATCATTATGTACGAAATCAGAAACAAGAGTATTAGTATTAATGAGTTCCTGATGTTGAATGAGATTCACAAGGGGGGACCACACCAAAAATCTAGCAAAAAATTAGTGTTGCAACCCTTACCCAAAACACTTATGTTATTAGAAGTAACACAATCAAATTCATTTTTGACATTACTCTAAATTGAAAAAGCAATATGGTATTTTATAGGGATGGCGTCTCTAAGCACTATGACCTTTAACAAGATAGCCCAATTTTCATAAGTATTCAAAATATTCCAGCATAATTTCATGTTAGAAGCTTAATTGAGAGTGGAAAAGGTTCTAATACCTAAGCCACCTTGCTCAAGAGGTTTATAAGTCTTAGCCCAAGCCATTATAACAAGCTTAGACTTACTAATATCACCAGACCAGATGAAACTCTTAATGCTTCTCTCCAAATCTTTAATCAGAGATTTAGGCCAAGAATATAAAGTGAAGCTATGAACTAGCATTGAAGCAATAAAAGACTTAACCATTTGAATTTTACTAGCAAAGCTAAGAAGAGAACCCTTCCACCTAGCCAACTTAGATTTGAATTTATCAAGAATAGGCTTAAGGTGCCTATCTTTAGGTTTATTCTTAACGATATGAACTCCCAAATAAGAAAAGAGAATGAGCCCAATCTTACACCCCAACTGATTAACAATATGGTGGATCCTAGCCTCAGTAACATAACCAAAAAATATGTGACACTTTTGAGGATTAACAACTTGACCAGAAGAAATAACATATCTAGAGAAAAATTAATCTGGGGGCAATGATGCCTCTATCACCTCTACAAAACACCATGACATCATCTTTAAACAAGTAGTGAGATGGAACTTCCAAACCTATGGGACCAGGGATAAGTTTGATTTTCTTCTGAATGACAAGGTTGGTTAAACTCCTGCCGAACTTCTTTAACAATGCAAAAAAAAAGGAGAAAAGTATCTCCCTGTCTCACTCCTCTGCCACACTCAAATAACCCGTGAAGTTTTCCATTGAGATAAATCGAGTTCTTAGCGGAGTTGAGGATGGTCCAAATCCAATTGTTTAAGGTATCACTGAAACCAAAATGCTTAAGAACTAGCATCATAAACAACCAATTAATAGAATCAAAAGCCTTTTTAATGTTCACTTTCATAACTAGATTATCACCATTGATTTTTTACGTGTCAAGTTAACAACTTCAATAGGATTTCTTGTTAAAGTTAAGTAATTGAAGAAGAAATATATGGAGTGCATTAATTGTTTAATTGTTAGCTTAAATGGATCATATTGAAAGTGACATTCACTTATGACGATATAAGAAGTACCACAGGGCTGACCCATTATCCTTTATAAAGGAACATTCAGGTAGAGAATGGTATTTTACCGCCATTTATGCCAGCCCGAATAATAATAATAATAGGAGGATCCTGTGGGAAGATATTGGTAAAATTGCGAATGAGATGAATGGACCTTGGTTACTAGCAGGTGTCTTTAATGACATAGCATATAGTTCAGAGAAAAAAGGTGGTGTTCCTGCGGTGGCCAACAAATGTAAACTTTTTCAAAACAAAATTAGTGAGTGTAAGCTCTTGAATCTGGAAACTGGAGGTCCTAGATTTACTTGGCGAGGCCCTTTGTTTCATGGGGGGCAACACATTTATGAAAAACTCGATAGAGTTCTTAGCAATGAGGATTGGAGATTGGAGATTGGAGTTCTCATATGCGCAAGCCAAAGTGCTCACTAGAGTTGAGTTTTCGGATCACCATCCCATATTAATTACGATGAAAATTATATTGCACGTAAAGGTTCCTAGAGAGTTCAGGTTTGAGAGCGCTTGGATGACTGATGCAAAGTATAAAGTTATGCTTAATAATACCTGGTGTAAGGATGATAGCATGATCATGAATCTATGCATAGTTAAACTGGAGCTTGAAAAAGGGAAATTCGTTAGCTATGAGCAAGTTATATGTATGAAATGGAACCTTACAGCTAGACTTAATGGTATTCAACAATGTCTCCAACAGAATTACAATGTTGTCGGACTAATTAAACTGGAGAAGATCCTGCAGACAGAGTTGAGTAATTACTTGCTGAAAGAAGAGTTAATGTGGTTTCAGAGATCAAGGACGAATTGGCTTGTAGACGGTGTTCGTAACACTCGATATTATCATAGGAAAGCTATTAATAGGAGAATAAGAAACAAGATAACTATGCTTAAGGATGATAATGGCCGTTGGGTGGAGGATAAAGACCGACTGCAGAATTTGGTAATAAAATTTTACAAAAATCTATTTGCTATCAACTACAATTGGAATGACCATAAGCAAACCGATATAACCTTTCCCAAACTCTCGGAAGATGAGGTGATGAGGCTGGAAAAGGACATTTCAGATGAAGATGTGAGGAAAGCCTTGTTTGCTATGAAACCTTCGAAAGCCCCTGGGCCAGATGGGTATCCGGCAGGGTTTTATCAAAGATCGTGGGACGTAGTTGGAGGTAGTGTTTGTAGTTTTGTGAAAAAGGTATGGCACAGTCCGGTTTGTATTGGAGAAGTTAACAAGACAGACATTTGTCGTATTCCTAAAGTTGAGCATCCCCTAATTCGTGCATCAGTTTCGATCGATCTCCTTATGTAACACGATATACAAAATTGTTAATAAGGTTGTGGTAGATAGGTTGAAAAGCATTATGGACAAGTTGGTCTCGCCATTTCAAACCGGCTTTGTCCCTGGCAGATCCATGCATGAAAATATCATAATAGCCAAAAGAGGTTATGAATGTGCTGCACAAAAAGAGAGGCAAGAAAGGTTTGTTCGCCATTAAGATTGATCTCGCGAAAGCCGACGATAAGCTGCAATGGGAGTTTATATGGAAGGTGCTAAATGAACTTGGAGTTCCAAACAATATGATTAACGTTATCATGCATTCTATTTTGAGTGTGGAAACTAAAGTCAATTGGCATGGCGCTCGTGGTGAGTTCTTTCGTCCCAGTGTCGAGGAATTAGACAAGGAGACCCGATATCGCCGTATCTTTTTGTTCTTTGCATGAATAAGCTCAGTCACTTGATTGAAGAAGAAGTTAGTAATTAAAATTGGCATGCTATTCAAATGGGGAAGAATGGTCCGAACATTTCCCATCTAATGTTCGCGGATGATCTTCTGTTGTTTGTTGACGCGTCGGATAAGCAGATGAGTTGTGTGTGTGAATACTCTTAAAAGGTTTTGTGACATTTCGGGCCAGGAGGTGAGAAAAGAGAAGTCTAGTATTATCTTCTCTAATAATGTGACTATAAGCATGAGGACTAAGCTAATCCATATGTCCAATTTCAAGGAAACAACACAGTTTGGGAAGTACTTAGGGGTGCCTTTAAGTGGAAAAGCATTGAGGAGATCAGACTTTAACTATCTCTTGGAGCAGGTGAAATGCCGCCTCGCGAATTGGAAAACTAATGTTTTATCTTTTGTAGGTAGAGTTACGCTGGCAAAGTCTGTCATTGAAGACATTCCAACATATGCCATGATGACAAACAAGCTCCTTGTAGCGTGCATTAACGTGATCCAACGGCTACAACGAAATTTCATATGGGGAGACACGGCGGAGAAAAAGAGAATGCATGCAGTCAAGTGGGAGACTATTATTAAGCCAGAGGCAGATGGTGGTTTAGGATTGAGAAACCTTGAGGTGATGAATAGCACTTGCCTTATGAAGCTAAGTTGAAAGTTGTTAACGGACTCGAACGATCTATGGTGCAGAGTTCTTAAAGGAGTCTGTATGGATTCTGGGCAGCAGGCCAATAATAAAACCTGTTGGAAGGATTCGAGCTTATGGAAAGCATTGTATAACACGGTTTCGTACCTTTTGGAAATTGGCGCTTGGTGTATAGGTGATGGAGTGAAAACTGATGCGTGGGAAGACTGCTGGATAGAACCTGGTTGCCGTATTGTAGAGTTGGAAATTAGAATCCCATATGAGGTTTATGGCACGAAAGTTTGCAACTTGGTTGACGAGAACGGCAACTGGAAGTGGAACCTTATGATTGGGTGGCTGCCATATGATATCATTGACAAAATTAGAGGCATTATGCCTCCTAACCCAGACAATGGAACAAATAGGTTTATTTTAGCCGGAACGGGGGATGGAACTGCTGTTGTCAAATACATTTATAATGCATTATTGAACTTTGACAATACTAATCATAATGAAGACTGGAAGATGATTTGGGAGTTGAAAGTGTCGGAGCGTATGCGATCGTTCATGTGGCTGCTGAGACATGAGAAGTTGTTGAAGAATGAAAACAAAAGCAAGCGAGGCTTAGGATCTGCAGCTTGTAAGTTGTGTGGTCATACTATTGAAAAAACGCTTCACGTGCTACGCGATTGTCCAAAAGCTAAACAAGTATGGAACTGTGTTGTTGGTAATGGAATTAGCAGCTGCTTTTTTATGGAAAATGACTTGGTCAAGTGTATATCTAGTAATATCGTCAATACTGGGGCTGCGGATGCGGCTGCGAATTGGAATCTGATTTGGACTACGAGATGTTATTACGTGTGGACTTGGAGGAATAAAGAAGATCATGGAGAAGAAGCCCATCGTCCTTTTTGAAGGATAGAAAAACACTTAGAAAAGGGGGGGTTTGAATAAGTGTAAGTTTAAAACTCTTAAGATAAAAACAATTTGCACAATGATTTTTATCCTGGTTCGTTGTTAACTAAACTACTCCAGTTCACCCCCTTGGAGTGATTTACCTCACCTGAGGATTTAATCCACTAATCAACCTTGATTACAATGGTTTTCCACTTAGATACCTTCTAAGTCTTCTAGAGCATTCTGATCACACCTTGATCACTCTAGGAATCTTTTACAAATTAATGTAAACAAATTCTTACAAGAGTATTACAATGCTTCTTAATAAGCTATAATCACAACTGTGATATTTCTCTTAAGTTCTAAGCATAAATCTCACTAAGATATTACAAAAGTAATGTGAGGTTGAAGATGAAGTTTGATAGTTTTTGATTCAGCAGCGTTTCAGCAAGATTGAAAAGTTGTTCGTAAATTGGTAACCTTGCTTCTAATCAGAACTTCACTATTTATAGGCGTTTTGAGAAGATGACCGTTGGGAGCATTTAATGCGTTGCGTGATCCGTACAGCATTGCATTTAATGTTTCACTCTTTTGTCAACCACCTTGAGCCTTGCTTTTCCTGCTTTAACTGACTTTGCCTTTAATAGCTTCTAACGTTCCTTTTGTCAGTCAGCGTAGCCTGCCATCTTGTACTTTCTTCTGATTTGATCTTTGTAGATACAACATTTGAATATCAGAGTCATTCATCTTGGTGCAGAGCATCTTCTTGTCTTCTGACTTTGAAGTGCTTCTAGCGTGATACCATAAGAACTTCAGTGCTTCTGCTTCTGAACTCAAGTTCTTCTGTGCTTCAATAGACCATGTTCTAATTCTGCTTGACCATATTCTGATGTCTTGCGAGAGCATGTTCTGATGTTGCATACTTGAACCTTCTGAGTCAGTGCTTCTTGCGCTGAATTGTGCATACTCCTTATATATTTCCTAAAATGGAAAATGCATAGGATTAGAGTACCACATTGTCTTATACAAAATTCATATACATTGTTATCATCAAAACTAAGAATATTGATCAGAACAATTCTTGTTCTAACACTTTTGATCCGGGAGCGTTCCTTCATAATAAAGTTAAAGAGTATGAAGAGGATGTGGAGGTGAGGTAGATTGATATGGATAAGACCAGTACTTTTAAAACCGTTGCTTGGCTGCCTCCTCAAAATGATTGGGTGAAGTTAAACTCAAATGGGGAGTGTAATTCCAACCGTGTTGCTGGGTGTGGGGGAGTCCTCCGGGATGAGAATGGTAGGTGGTTGGGAGGTTACTCGAAATTCTTAGGCCTTTGCACGGTGTTTATGGCTGAAATGTGGGGTGTGTTCGAGGGTCTCAAGCTCACGATTTCCCTTGGCTATTAAAGGGTTGAAGTGAACGTTTATTCGTTATTGGTGGTGCAAGCCATAAATAACGAATAGTACAAGAAGAGAGGCAAGTTTCCGATTGTTTCCCAAATTAAGAAGCTCATGGCGAAGCTGGCAGAAGTTCAAGTGTTACACTCGTATAGAGAAACGAACAAGTGTGTTGATGCTCTTGCGAGTATGGGGTGTGTTAGTGGCACTGATACTGTGTTCTACAAGTCAGCTCCAGATTGTCTTATTAGTTTGTTAGACGAGGATTCTCGTGGAGTTTCCTTCTCTAGGTTTGTTTCTATTTAGTCGTTTTCGGGCCTCTGGCCCCCTTTGTAACCAATTTTTTTTATCAATTAGCGATCGCCACATAATATTTTTTATTAAAAAAATTATTTAATATAATTTTAAATATAATTTGTTTTTTTAATAAAAATGAAACTCTTAAAAATGTATGCCTTGTACTATTTTTTTTTACATTTCCTGAGAGTCGACCCTAATATATTATTTATGTTTTTGTTTATGTGTTACATTAATATTTATTCTAAAAAAAAATTATAGCAAAAGTTTATTTTAATTCTTAAAAGCAATATTTTAAAAACTGGACCGAACTAGGAATGGGATGGATTAATGGTCTGGTCTGATTGTTGAACCGGGTATGCTACTGAACCAGTGGGAACTAGTCAAAACGTGCTAAAATCGGCAAAAACTGATGAACAATTGATTTTGAAAAACTGACAGGTTAAATACATACTTTTTTCTCAAACAAAACGACGTCGTTTTGATCATTTTTTTTAAAAAAAAGACTTTGTTTAGAACTTATTTTGAACAACTTTCCCTCGTTTGCAATTAAACCTTGTTCAAAATTTATTTGGAATTGTATTTTGTACTATTTTGTTGTGTGTGATGATTATGTTTAGAATTTGAATTTAAATAATGACTTGTGAAATAATGATATTTTAAAATTTTAAACTTTTGTAGGTGTCGTGATATTTTTTAGAAACTGAGTCATCTGATTCGGAAGATTTTATAAATATATAGTTTCGTTATAGAGACTGGTTTATTCAACCGAGTTATTCAATTTAATCTGATTTAGTCATGCGATTCAACCAATGACCCATTAGTTCGACCAATAAACCAGTGACCCAATATCGTTACTTGTTTGATGACCGATCTGATATTTAAATCATTGTTTAAAATTTAAGTAATTTAAATCAAGCAATTAATTTATCAAAAAAAAAAGCAATTAATGAACTTTATTTGTTTGAATGAATTTATATTTAAATTTTAAACAAAATAATTATTAACCAAATATTACTAATATTTTGACGGAGTTCCATATTAATAGAGTTTCTTTCCTAAGAACGGAATATTAAAAAAAATTTAATATGTTAAAAAATTATAAGATGTAACTTAGAATTTGTAAAAATTAATATAACTTCTAATCCATAAAAAAACCTTAGATCTAAATGAGTTTTGTACTTGCTAATAGTGCAATAAGTACCAACCTCTGGTGATTCATGGGTTTCAGAGATTTTTAGGGGTTGTTGTGAGGTGAAGAGCTAACTCATACAGGTAAATGAGAAGTTTTGTATGTGGTATTTGTGTAAAAAAAATTGATCTTTTTTCATATTTATACAGGAAAAAAAGTCCCTCAAACACGAGGCCTTTTTAAAGGGAAAAGTGATTTTAGTTGGTTTTTCTTTCTTGGAACTGCTCAGACGATTCTTTAAGTTAAGTACCTCAAGCGAGACTTTAAGTTAAGCCTTTCATTTGAGACTGGAAGTTGGGTTTCTTAGGAGAGACTTTAACTCGAGCCCCTTAAACGAGACTTTAAGTTGAGTACCTCAAGAGAGACTTTAGGTTGAGTCTCTCAAGAGAGACTTTAGGTGAAGTCCACCAGGAAAGGCTTTAAGTTGAGTTCCTCAGGTGAGCCTTTAATTTGTGTCCCTCAAAAAAGACTTTAAGTCGAGTTCCTCAGGCGAGACTTTGAGTCAAGTCCCTTAAGCGATACTTCGAGTCCCTCAGAAAAACTTTAAGTCGAGTCCCTTAGGGAAGACTTTTAGTCGAGTTCCTTAGGCTATACTTTAAGTCGAGTCCCTCAAGCGATACTTTAAGTAGATTCCCTCAAGCGAGATATTAGGTCGAGTCCCTCAAGCAAGACTTTAAGTTGAGTCATTCAAGCGAGACTTCAGTTCGAGTCCCTCATGAGAGATTTTGAGTCAAGTTCCTCAGGAGAGACTTCGAGTCGAGTCCCTCAGGAGACACTTTAAGTTGAGTCCCTCAAGCGAGACTTTAGGTCGAATTCTTCAGACGAGACTTTAAGTTGAGTTCCTCAAGTGAGATTTTAGGTTGAGTCCATCGGGTGAGACTTTGAGTCGAGTCCCTTAGCATAGACTGCGAGTCCCTTAGACGGTACTTTAAATCGAGTCCCTTAGATGGGACATTGAGTTGATTCCATCGAGAGATAATTCAAGTCCCTCAAACGAGACCTTAAGTTAAGTCGCTCAAGTGAAAATTTAAGTCGAGTGGTCTATGCATGAGATGTACCATGAAAATTTAGAATTTATATTACCCATAAAGGTAGGGACGGTCTTTTAGAGAAATATAGCATTTTCATTTCCCCTTATCCGCGACAAGGATCTTCCAGTGGAGGTCCAACATTTATATTTCCTTTTTAGGATGACAAGGATCTTCCTGTGGAAATCCAACATTTCATGACTTCAATTTTTATCCTCTATGTGAGATAGTTCATTCCAACTATCATAAACTTTAGTTGGCCCGGTGATAGGGGAAAGAGCCTAAAATATCCATGCCCAATTGGTAGAATGGTTAGTGTGTCATAGCAGATTAAAGAAGTTCAGTCAGTGCGTGATGCAGATTGACGTGCTTCTAGCTTTTTTCGCATTTCTTGACGAACTAAAAATTTTCCTTTATCATGGTGGGCCAATAATAGTTTGTCCTTAACATCTTATGGGCCACGTCTCATCCACCGATGTGACTTCCACAAGCCCCTTGGTGCACCTTAGTAAGGACTAGGGAGATTTCATGTTACCCTAGACACCTTAGCATGAGGAAGGTCTTTCCAATTTTATAAATCCTTTCTGACATCATGGTGTACTTTGATGCATGCGTATGAATCTTTTTCGCCTCTAACTCGTCATACAATAGTTCATATGATTGCAAATAGTGTATTATGGGCGTCATCTAGCCGATGGTCTGGGCAACTTCAAGAGCATTTTTTTCACCTGCCTCAATACTGAGGGCATCGAGAGTCTCTTGAATTAAAGTGAAAATGTACCCTATTTTTTTCGTGTTGGAGAGCTTTAAAATAAGGCCCGACCTAAAATTATATTCGTTGGGCACTTACATTATTTTGAAAGCATTGAAACATTACGATAAGTCACATATCTTTTTTAGATAATTGACAAGTTGTGGCTCCTTCGCTAATATTCCCAGGCGATTTGATTTGCCACAAATTGGGAATCGTTTATGGCCTTTAAATTTGAGTGCCCATATCAAGGGAGAGGACCATGTCGGCAATGAAGGCTTCATACTCGGCCCGATTATTGCTAGCCTTTAACTCAAACTTCAACAGTTATTCGATTAATATATTATATGGTCCTTCTAATACCATCCCAGTGCCACTTCCCTTTAAGTTAGAGGCGCCATCTACCGATAGTTTCCATGTGAAGGGAGCCTCTTCGTCAACCAGGGATCTGAAGTTTGCCATGAAATCATCCAATACTTGTGATTTAATGCTTTCTCTGTATATATACTAGATCTCGTATTCACACAATTCAACTTCCAAAGATACCATTATTCTTACTAAATCTGGATTTTTTAGGACTTTTTGAATGGGGTGGTTGGTTTTTACCATTACTCGATGCCCTTGAAAGTAGGGTATGATTTTTCTTGCGGTTATCATGATCGCAAAATCAAGTATCACAATGTTTTAATATCATACCTCAGCACCCTTAAACACCTTACTTACAAAATAGACGGGTCGTTCCACCTTATTTGTTTCTTAGACAAGAAGTGAGCTAATTGCCTGGTTAGTAACATACAAATAAAGGTATAAGTGGGAACCTGCTATCAGGTGTGTCAAGATGGGTGACGGGCGAGAAAGGCCTTTAACTTCAAGAATGCCTCCTCGCATTCGCTTGTCCGTTAAAAGTTTTTCCTTTTTCTTTAGAGTGACAAAGAAGTGAAAAGCCTTGTAACCTGCACGAGAAAGGAAACGAGATAGGGGGACTAAACGTCCTATTAGGTGCTAAAGCTCTTTAACATTGGAATGGCTCCCCATATCAATGATATCTAGACACTTGTCTACATTCACCTCTATACCATTATTGGTTAACATAAAACTGATAAACTTGCATGCGTGCACGCCAAACAAGCACTTGGCAAGATTGTGGCGCACATCGTAGTTCCTGAATGACCCTGTGATATACCTAAATTTGTAGTCTGACTCGCCCTTCTGAGGTTTTTACTATTATGTCATCTATATAGACTTCCAGGCCGCGCTCTATATGTTTTAATAACATCGCATCCACAAGTCTTTGATAGGTGACTCCTACATTCGTTAGTCCAAAATTCATTACATTATAATAATAGCTTCATGATTGGACATGAATGCTATCTTGGGCGCGTCCACATGATTCATATTGATCTAGTTGTAGACGGAATAAGCGCCCATGAATCTCAACATTTTGTATCTTGAAGATTTATTAATCAGACGATCTACGTTGGGTAAGGTATGTGGATCTTTGGGGCATGCGGCGTTAAGGTCAGTGAAGTCGACCTGCATGCGCCATTTTTTTGATGACGTCCTTACCACAACTATACTAGCTAGTTAAGATAGGTATTTTACCTCAGTTATAAAGTTGATGTTTGTCAGATTCTCCACATCTTCATCAATGGTTGCTCTCTTCTCGTCGCCTACCTTGCATTTCCTCTGAGATATTGGTTTCATGGTGGGATCAATAGAGAGCCAGTGACATACTACTATTGTATCTATGTATGGTAGATAAAAGGGTGCCAAGGAAAACAAGTCGATGTTCCTATTAAATAGGGTAACCACCACTTCCTCTTCAAATTTAAATAAAGAGATGTCCAACTTGGTGATTTGGTGGTCCAAGTGTCCAATCTAGACTTCTTTTATGTCTTCTATGGAAGTGAGCCTTTCATTCTCGACCCCTAGTCTAGGGGTCCCATTTTGCTACATTTGTGTTATGTGCTTCTGGACGGGGGGTGCTTGAGGCGAAGTGCTCCCTTCGTATTTCTAAGCTATCTTGATAGCACTCCTAGTCCTAGCCGACCTTCTGGCCCCCAAAACTAATCCAAGTCACCATCATGTAACAAGTACTTTAGGCTCAAATGAAGGTTTGAATAAGACTGTCCCCAGCAAGTTGAGGGTGATCCTCTCCAGGATGACCTTGTTAAGATACAAGGCGTCTACCACGAGATATTTCACTTTAATTTCTTTTGTACTTGTCTCTGATCCAAACGCCATTTTGAGCGTTACATGGCCCTTTACTTTTACTTGTTCGCTTAATAGACCAACCAGAGAATCTTGAAACACTACAATGTTGTCTGTGTTAAGCTGCAGCATTTGGAAAGCGCTAAAGAATAAGACATTTATTGAGCTTCCAGGATTAATTAACACTCGCTTTACATCCCAATTATCTCATTGCACCACGATGACCATGAGATCATTGTAATGAGAGGAGAACACCAATGACGTCTTTATTTAAGAAGGTAATTCTATATTTGCGTTCTCTTCCCACAGTTTTGGTGATGTTAGTGGGTATGATGTTTGCCTTCAAAACATGCCTAACATATTTTCTCTAGGAGGAATTGGATTCTCCCTTGTTAGCGAAACCCCCAGAGCTTTGCTTAAACATCCTTGTGGAAAACTAGCGAAAGCAAGTGATGGATAACGATGAGTGTGACCCAAGTCAATTTTATCGGCCCCCATTGTGGACAATACATAACAACCTATAATAATCAAGGCCTGTCAGAGACTTTAAGGTTTTGTTGTGAGGTTTAGAGCTAAATCATGCATGGAGGTGAGAAGCTCCGTATGTGGTATTTGCGTAATGATATTGGATCCCTTTTCAACCCTATAGTTGGGTTATTTATAGAAGTCCATGAACCTTGATCCCAAACTCCAAGGAAGTAACAACCGCTTCTAGAAGCAAGGAAATGAGATAATTAACCTATATTATTCAAGATAACATGATAAATTATCCCCTGACTCTATCTTCGCACTGTTGTGGATTGGGACACACCACATACCATGTTCTCACGAATGGGGTGAATCATTCAAGGATTGGGCGACATATTTGAGAAATAGGCGCCCATTCTAATTAGGGGTGTTCATGGTTCATGAACTGAACTGAACCAAACCATATTTATGGTTCAGTTCAGTTTGCAAAAACCATTTCAATAAAAATACAATTAATTGTTAAAATGGTTTCAATTCAATTTAAAACTGGTTTAGAACCAGTTTGTATTTATAAACTAGTTTATAATCAGTTTGCAGTTATAAACCAATTTTATATTTTGAACTTGTTTAGAACCAATTTTTTTAATTTCAAAAAAAAAAATTAAAAATTATTTTCAGAAAAAGTAATTATTTATTTTTTAAAAAATTATATTTTTTGTTTTTCTAGAATTTTTTTCATATACTATGAAAATTTCCATATTTTTTATGTGTCATTTACTTAAACTTAAATGTGCATTTTAATTTTTATATCAATTATTTATATTATGATTGAAACTGAAAAATGATAAAAAAAATTATGTCTAAATATTAAAACAACGTTAAATTAGAGTTATACAAGCTAATTTATTTTCCCGCATAGTCCCCACTTTATTTTTCTTATGTTTTAATTTTTATGAAGGTGTAATTCAATATTTAATATGGTTAAAAAGAGAGTGTAAAACTGTAAATACATCAAAACTACATTGCTTAACTAGGCCATACTTTTCTGAAAGTGACCAAACAAAAGCCATAATTAAAGGCAACTAAAATAAAATTTAACTGCAGCATTCGTATGCAATTCACGAAAGTAATTTAAAATTGGAAAACAAAACTAAGCATCATTAAAAAGAGAATGGTTAATTAAATTATTACATCAAAAAATTTGCTTTCATTTTTTACGAATAACAAAATTTTGTTTCCAGAAAAATACTGTATTCAGAATAAATTTTATTTTCTGAAAAAAAATTATTTATTTTTTGAAAAAAAAACAAATTTATTTTATATTGTAAAAAAAAATTCAATTTTTTATTTTGTAAAAAAAATGTTTCTTTTTCAAAATATTTTTTTTATTTTTAATAATGTTTTTCCAAAACAATTATTTTAACGGTTTAAACTAGTTTTTCATTTAAGTTTGGTTAACTGAATTGGTTATAATATGTGGTTCAGTTTATTATCCATTTAAATGGTTGAAGTTTTTTATGGTTCAATGCAATTCAGTTTAAGTATATGGTCCAATTAACCATATTTTTGCACACCCCTAATTCTAATAGGTGGACATTAAGTCTCTTGTGTGGACGACGTACCACCTCACCTATCTTTAGAAACTTCCGGTGTTTCTGAGAGGACTTTCCTATTTATACCATATATTACTAATATTTTCACTGAATTACAAATTAATAAAACTTCGCTTTTTGGGGAACCGAAAAATTAAAAAAAATTAATATGTTAAAAAAATTATAAGATGTAATTTAGCATTTGTAAAATAAATTTAACTTCTAATTTATAGAAACAACTTAGTTCGAAATGAATCTCAATAAAAAAAAATAAAATTTATTTTTAAACAATAATTTAAAAAAAATAGTTTGGTTTTAACAATAATTTAAAGACATTTTGATCTCTATAACAAAAAAAAAGTTATTAATTTATTATTAATAATTTGTCATTTTGCATTCAAACAACCAAAACCTATATATATATATATATATATATATATATATATATATATATATATATATATATATATATATATATATATATATATATATATATATATATATATATATATATATATATATATATATATATATATATATATATATATATATATATATATTTTCTTCTAGAACAATTATTTCTTCTAGAAAAGTTCTTAAATCATGTTAGATAAATATTTCTTCTAGAAAAGTTCTTAAATCATGTTAGATAAATATTTCTTCTAGAAAAGTTCATTTTCAATATTTTTAAAGTAAACATTTATTTTAATTCTTAGAATTTAAAGATTTAAATCAAGCTATTAATGAACTTTATTAATTTGAATGAATTTAAATTTTAAATAAAATAATTACTAACCTAATATTACTAATATTTTGATCGGATTCTAGACTGATAGAGTTTCCTTTTCTTAGGAAAATGAAGATAAAAATGTTTAATATGTTAAAAAAAATGTAATTTACAATTTGTAAAAGTAAATATAACTTTCAATCCTTAGAAGTTAGAAGAATCTTTGTTCAAAATGAGTCTAAAAAAAAAAATACATAATTTATTTCTTAACAATAGTCAAAAAAAGAATTGTTTGGTCTTAACAATAATTAATAATTAAATAATTAAAGATAAAATATTCATTTTTGGTCTCTTGAATTTACCCGTTTATATCGGTTTTTTAATTTTTTTCATGTCACCTTGCTTTTTTTAGCTTCAAAAATGTTTTATTTTAGTATTTTTTTGTCTAATTAGAGGTAGATTTAACGACCGATTTTAAAGTTTTTTCATCGGTAGTTAGATAAAAAAAATAAAGTAAAACATTTTGAAAATCAAGAAATTAATGTGACACAAAAAAAATTAAAAAACTAATATAAATCCAAGAATATAGTTAAGGCACGAAAATATATATTTTGTCAAGTGAAATTTTGATCTTTATAATAAAACATAATTTAATTAATTTATTATTAATAATTTATCATTTGCATTCAAACATGACATATTAAATTAATTTATTACTAATATTTTGACTCAATTCTAGAGTAATTGAGCTTTATTTTTCGAGGTGAAAAATTAAATCAAAATAATGTTTAATATGTAAAAAAATATAAGATGTAATTCAGAATTTAAAAAAAAAATATAAGTTTTAGTTCATAAAAAAACTTAGTTCGAAATGAGTCTTAACAAAACAAATATGCAATTTATTTCTTAACAATAATTAAATATTAATTATTTAGTCTTTAAAATAATTAAAAAAATATAAGATGTAATTTATAATTTGTAAAAAGATTCTAAAAAGATTCTTTAAAATTGTATTTCAGTCTTTACAAAAATTAATAGAGACACTTTGATCTTTATATAAAACAATTCTCTAATAATTAGTTTATCATTTAATAACTTGCTCATTTTTGTTTTTTTTTTCCTTAGCATTCAAATACTAAAATCTGTATAAATATATTAAAAATATTGACTCATGCATAAATATATTATTATAACATATACTTTATTTTTGGTATACTATTATTGCCACTACTTTTTAATTTGTTAAAGACTTTTCTTAATTTTGTGGGTTTTTTAACATTTGTGATTACAAAAAGTTGATATCTTTATTTTTTGTTTCCTTTTTTTTATTCAGGCCCTTCTAATTACCAAAAAGAGGGTTGTTTAGATTTTTTTAAGACTATAATTCATGTATATTCTATTATATTGTTTTGAGACTCTTTATTCTCATTCAATGAAAAAGAGGATTAAAAGTAATATTATTTCTTGATGTTATAATATTTATCATATTTATAAAAATAATTACTATACTATATTATCATTTTTAATTTTCAATGTAATTTGAGATATGTTTAAATATATTTTCTAATTAATATTATATATATATATATATATATATATATATATATATATATATATATATATATATATATATCTCAAAAAATTATTTTTCCTTATTTTTTATTTTTAATAATGAGAAGAATTTAATTCATCCCATAAATCAATCAATTTTTAAATATATTTTCTTTTAAGAAAAAAAGAAAATTCTTCTTATTTCATATATATATATATATATATATATATATATATATATATATATATATATATATATATATATATATATATTATACTAATTTTTGTTTATTATCAGTCAATTACTTCCCTTAAATCATTAAAGATTTATAAAATAAATAAATTTATTCAAAGATAAAATAAAATAATTTTATTCAACTAACTTTATTAATTATTAATATATTTTTGACCATCATAAATACAAAATAAAATAAAGTTTTAAAAATAGTATTCAACTATTAACTAGAAAATCTAATTGATTAAAAGTAATAATTAAACATTAAAAATAAAGAAAATATAACATTTATCAAAACAATTTTTTATTAAAATAAACTTATTATATAACATAAAATAATAATAATTAATTAAAAAAAATCTAACAAATACTTTAAGGTCCCTTTCTAGATATTTAAAAGATTCAAGTCAAATATTATTTAAAAAAATATTTTTTTTATTTAAAATTTTCAAAAAGTGTTCTCTATAATAAAATAATTTAATTGATATATTTTTTTTGAAATTCCAATATTACCCTTATAAAGTTTGACTTAAAAACCAAAATTGAGTCCATAACAGAAAACCTGCATTCATTCACACAAAACAAGGGCAAATGGGTAACAGAGAGACAGACACATAAGAGTGAGAGAGTTACAAAAACAAAACACATGTTCTTGTGATTCTGAACAAGACTTGAATCCCTTACAACACAATCCAACCATGGATATCTCTATGCGAAAGTCAATGGAAGAGTTAACCAAAGAGGCACAACGAACGGGTAGTGATCCTTTTGTTTGGGCTGTTCAGATGTATTCCAATTTGAACTCATCTGGAGAATCTTTTCCCTCTTCACAACTCGCTGAGTTTTTGGTTTCTTACATTTGTTGGGATAACAATGTTCCTATTCTCTGGAAGTTTCTTGATATGGCATTGATTCATAATATTGTTCCTCCGTTGTTTCTTCTTTCTCTTCTTTCTGTCAGGTTGGTTCATTTTGCTTTTCTCACTTTTTTAATTTCATCCATGGTTTTTATATTTTTGTTTTTGCTTTCAATTATTAATTTTTTTGTTTTTGTTTTTGCAGGGTTATTCCTTGTAGACATGTTCAACCTGGAGCTTATAGATTGTATTTGGAGCTCATCAGAATGCATGCTTTTCAACTCAAATCTCTGATTGAAAAACCGGATTATCAAAAGTGAGGTTCAATTTATGAAATTTATGTAATTTATGAAAATACTTGTTTACATTCGGATTGTGTTATGTTCTTTGAAACTCTTTGTGATGTTGTTACTACATTTATGATTGGTTGTTGAAATCTGTTTATTGATGGTCATGACTATGACTTTGGCCTGTTTGGATATACAACTAAATTAAGTGCTTATAGTTTAAGTGGTTATGTATAAGCTACTTTTATACCAGAAGAAAAATAAAGTCAAACTATTTTTGTGAGAGTTTATGAAAATAAGCTGAAAAGAGTTTATGTAGATATCATAAGTTGTTTTCAAACAGTTTCGTAAGTGCTTATGTCAAGTAAGTCGATCCAAACAGATCATGGTCATATTCAATGCATATTTTTCTATGACTGAATGTGATTACAAAATTAAGTTTCTAATTTAAAGGGTAATGTTACAGCTGTAACTCTTTTTTATATATGTATTCTATGGTATGTTTTATTTTTTATTTGAGATTATATTTCAGATCGACCGTTTTTGGTATGGGATTTTTCTCTCGTCTCTATTGGTTGGTATCAACTTTGTAATTCCTTATTAACTCTTGGTTATGCATTGGACAGGGTTATGAAATCCGTAGACGGTGTTCTTCATCTTTCCCAAATATTCGGCATATCACAAAGTGAGCCTGGCAATTTGGTGGTCGAATTTATTTTTTCACTTGTCTGGCAGTTGCTTGATGCATCGTTGGGTGACGAAGGATTGCTAGAATTCACTCCCGACAAAAAGTGTAAATGGGCAATGGTATATCAAGAAATGGAATTGGATGGACACAACGATTATAGTGATACTGAACAAAAGGAGAGATTACGTAATACTAATACGCTAATAGCTATCGAGTTGATCGGGCGGTTTTTGCAGGATAAGATTTCTTCGAGGATTCTCTGCCTGGCTCGCCAAAATTTGTATGTATTTGTAATTTGTAATATTTATATTTTTCTTTCACATTTCTTGAAGTTGATAAGATTCTGGAATTTCCTATCTATTCAATTTAGCATATGATTCACAATTTTTCATTTTCGTTTCCTGTTTTTTTATCAGGCCTGTACATTGGCTAAGTTTTGTTCAACGGCTGCAGCTGCTGGGAAATAATTCATCAACATTGAAAAACTCAAAAGCTCTAAGTCCCGAGACGCTTATGCATTTGGTTTCAGATACTTGTATGGTATTATCTCAAGAATGCAAAACAACTTCACAGAAAAAGTTCCGTAAAGTTATGGATTTTGAATATCTTTCTTCATCTGCATCATTGTGTGATGGTGCAACTCATTCTGCACTTTGGATTCCGCTTGATCTGGTCCTGGAGGATACAATGGATGGCTATCAAGTTAGTGCAACAAGTGCCGTTGAAGAAATTAGTGGTAAGACCGTGTAATACATATTGGAATTTGCAAGTTTTGCATGTTTTGTGATTTGCATGTTTTGTCGTTGTTGTTTAGGTTTGATAAAGACCCTTCGAGCAATAAATGGCACCTCTTGGTATGACACGTTTTTAGGCCTTTGGTTTGCAAGTCTTCGGCTTGTTCAGAGGGTAAAACTCTTCCTCTTAAACTTAATGTGTTTTCTTTGTAGTTACATTTGCATCAGGGGCTTACTTCATTAAATTAACTTTGAATATGTATATAGGAAAGAGATCCTATTGAGGGCCCAATGCCGCATCTCGATACCCGCTTATGCATGCTATTGTGTATCATACCTCTTGTTCTTGCCAATCTTGTTGAAGAGGAGGAGGAAGAACAGATGCCCGTTGATGAAAACGGATATGGTCGTACAAATCACAGCAAAGAGAAAAGGGTTCCTGGAAAATGTCGTAATGATTTAGTCTCAAGTCTCCAGGTACTGGGCGAGTATCAAAGCTTGCTTACTCCACCTCAATCTGTTACTGCTGCCGCAAATCAGGCTGCTGCAAAAGCTATGCTATTTATTTCTGGTGTCACTGTAGGGAGTGCATATTTTGACTGCCTCACCATGGCAGAGATGCCATTTGACTGTTGTAAGTGATATTGCATTCTATATTAACTTGTGTGACTAGAACTCTTTAATTGTAAATATTTCACCTAAAACTACTTGTTTGTAAGTTACCATATATTTTCGAAAAGTTTAAGTTGTTTCTGTGTTTTCAGCTGGAAACATGCGTCATCTGATAGTTGAGGCTTGTATTGCTCGAAATCTACTCGACACATCTGCGTACGCATGGCCAGGTTATGTGAATGAACAGATCAATCAAATACCTCAATGTATACCAGCTCAAGTACCTGGCTGGTCATCATTTATGAAGGGAGCCCCACTTACTTCTGTGATGGTGAATGCTCTAGTTTCAAGTCCTGCCACAAGGTATGATCAAATTTTCGCTTATTCGGTCATTTGATTCATATAACTATTTGTGAGTACATCCAAGTACTTGAAATGTGTGAATTTTAGGCAAAGGTGTTCCTGTTTAGTATTTATGGTATTCCCTTCTACGTGGGCCTATTGACACAATGCTATGACCTTTTTATCAAAAAAATATTTTGGAAGTCTTGAGAAAACCATAAAAGAAGCCACTTAAAACGTTTCAATGGCTCTACATAAATGTGTTTCTAACGATTTTGTCAAATAGTGACTATTGCGTCAAGGTTTTAAATAACGGTCATGTTGCGGTTGCGTATAGGCTTTCGAGATTTTGGCTGATACAACTTAAAGGTGTTGCATTACAGATTACGGTCGTCATAGTGTAAATTAATCGCAATATTGCACAATACAATTTGATTCCATTCTCACTGCAAAACAAAATTTTAGTTCAGATTTTGCAGTTATAAAGAATATTTTCTGCGATTTGTATTTCCATATTCAAATTCTAAAAAGAGTCCATAACAGTATTTCGTGGCCGTAACGATGTTTTGTCGCAGTTGTAACGTTTTCTCATCCGTGATTTTTTTCTGCATTAAAACAGTAAATAACGGTATCGGAAACTTCCTATACCGTTTTTGTCGCGGCTGTTTTTTAAAACCTTTGAGTCATAGCATAGCAGAATTTGGAGAAACCTCTGTTGTTTTGTGATACCCGGTTTAGTTTAAAATGTTGTCAAATTGCAGCTACAGTGACGCTATAGCGTTGCGGAATTTGAGCAAACTGCTATTATCCACAACCCGCAATGGACAACATTGGTTTCTACACTATCTATCACATGAGTGATTTGAAGATTTTATTACCTTCAATCTCATGGTCAATGCATCTATCACTGTGATTTAATGTACTGAAACATGTGATAGATAGTGTAGAAACCAATGTTGTCTAAATAAATACCACAGACATTAATCATAAACTAAATTTATACGATAACAATGGTGACTAAAAACGGGTAGACTTTTAAAATACTGATGCCTGGTCTTCAGTGTTTTTTTTTCTTTCCTGAAGCCAGGAATGTGAGATGCTCTTTTTTGTAAATTTACCAAAAGCTAAAGCAACTGAATTTACGCTCCTGGATTTGATGGAAGCTTAGCAGAACTGGAGAAAATTTTTGAAGTTGCAATTGCGGGATCAGAAGATGAAAAGATATCGGCTGCTACCATTCTTTGCGGAGCATCCCTAATTCGAGGCTGGAATATACAGGTACGAATTTGTACAGTAGAACATGTATACGCCAAAACTAGCTCTGTAGTGCAGACTGTAGAGCATAATATCCTTCTTCTGAACGACCTTCCCAACCTAATAAATTTTGCATCTCTATTTTATGCAGGAGCATACTGTTCATTTCATTCTCAGGTTACTATCTCCACCGGTTCCTGCAGAGAACTCGGAAGGAAACAACTATTTGATTAATTATGCTCCAATACTTAATGCGCTCTTCATTGGAATTGCACCTATTGACTGTGTCCAAGTATTTTCGCTCCATGGCTTGGTAAATTTAATTCTATTTTCTCTCCAATGCGATTCTTATATATTTAACTAACCCTTTTCTTTAGACTTTGAATTAACGCATTTCCCAATCTCCAACCAGGTTCCACAGCTTGCATGTTCGTTGATGCCAATCTGTGAAGTTTTTGGGTCGTGTATGCCGAACATCTCATGGACACTTCCATCTGGGGAAGAAATATCAGCCCATGCTGTGTTTTCTAATGTATTTATTCTTCTTTTAAAGTTATGGAAATTTAATTGTCCTCCTCTTGAACATGGAATTGGAGATGCGCCAACTGTTGGTTCTCAACTAACTCCTGAATACTTGCTATTAGTACGAAACTCTCACTTATTGTCAGCTGGTAACGTCCGGAAGAATAGTAACAGGAGGAGACTCTCGGAAATTGCGAGTCTATCGTCGCCAAATTCTGTATTTGTCGACTCCTTTCCAAAATTAAAAGTCTGGTATCGTCAGCATCAAGCGTGCATAGCTTCAACACTCTCTGGTCTTGTTCATGGAACCCCTTTCCATCAAATAGTTGAGGGACTTCTTAACATGATGTTCAGAAAGATTAACAGAGGAAACCAAGCTAGTATTGCATCCGGAAGCAGTAGCTCTTCTGGGCCTGGAAATGACGATGCCTCTACTGGACCAAAGTTGCCTGCTTGGGATATTCTTGAAGCCATTCCCTTCGTAGTTGATGCTGCTCTCACGGCATGTGCTCATGGAAGATTGTCTCCGCGTGAGTTGGCGACAGGTATGCATGTTTTTCAAAGATGAATCCAACAGAACACTGAACAGCTTATATAAAGCAACTAAACAAGTTCGTGTTCATGTAGATGTTTTTCTTGATGTACATAACAATATCATAATACCGTAATACTTTTCTTAACACCAGGGCTAAAGGATTTAGCTGATTTTCTTCCTGCATCACTAGCAACCATAGTAAGTTACTTCTCTGCTGAAGTAACTCGAGGAGTTTGGAAACCAGCATTTATGAATGGAACGGATTGGCCAAGTCCTGCTGCAAATCTACAGAACGTAGAGGAACAGATAAAGAAAATCTTGGCTGAAACTGGTGTTGATGTGCCTAGCCTTACTACAGGTTTTCTTTTTGTTACTCTAAATTCTAAAAACTTCTGTATATCCTGACTTACAATGCATTTTTGGCGTCACAACACAACACAATTTACATTTATATTTCATCTTTTACACCGCTTGACTCGAATATTAATATGATGTTGTCTTTCATTGTGACCATTGGTTGTTATTTCCACAGGAGACAGCTCTCCTGCCACACTTCCGTTGCCGTTGGCTGCCTTTACAAGTCTCACCATAACCTACAAAGTTGATAGATCATCGGAACGGTTTCTTCATTTGGCTGGTCAAACTCTGGAGGGCCTGGCTGCAGGTTGTCCATGGCCTTGCATGCCGATTGTTGCTTCATTGTGGACACAAAAGGCAAGACGTTGGAGCGACTTCCTTATCTTCTCAGCGTCCAGAACCGTTTTCCTCCACAACAGCGACGCAGTAGTTCAACTAGTTAAAAGCTGCTTCACAGCTACCCTCGGCATGAGTAGCTCCTCAATTTCAAGCAGTGGTGGTGTTGGAGCCCTACTCGGCCATGGATTTAAGTCCAATTTATCCGGAAGGATTTGCCCTGTTGCTCCAGGACTTCTCTACTTACGCGCTTACCGGTCAGTCAGAGACATTGTTTTCTTGACAGAAGAAATCGTTTCAATCTTGATGCAGTCAGTTAGAGAAATAGTTTGCGGCGGGCTGCCAAAACAGCCGCCACTGAAAAAGTTCAAACCAACCAAAGACAGCGCAAAATACAGACATGTTTCACTTGCTGAATCAATGACAAAAGTAAAACTTGCAGCCGCACTCGGTGCTTCCTTAGTATGGATATCAGGTGGTTTGGCGCTGGTTCAGCTATTAATAAACGAAACATTACCGTCATGGTTTATTTCAAACCACAGATCAGACCAAGAAGAAAAGTCTAACGGAATGGTTGCAATGCTAGGCGGATACGGACTTGCTTACTTTGCAGTCCTCTGCGGTGCATTCGCTTGGGGAGTCGATTCATCATCGTCAGCCTCAAAGCGACGCCAGAAAGTTTTAGGAACCCACATGGAGTTTCTTGCAAGTGCACTTGATGGTAAGATATCACTCGGCTGCGATCCAGCTACTTGGCGCGCGTATGTATCGGGTTTTGTGAGTTTGATGGTAAGCTGTACACCAAACTGGGTGCTGGAAGTTGATGTACAAGTGTTGAAGAGGCTGAGCAAAGGGTTGAGGCGATTGAATGAAGAGGAGCTCGCTCTTACTCTGTTGGGTGCTGGTGGGATTGGTACAATGGGTGCTGCAGCTGAACTCATCATTGATACTGAAATCTAAGCATTTTACCATGCACTTTTATGATATGTACATAAGTTAAATTTCTTGCATAACAAGGTGTTTAGCTTTTGATGTATCAGAGTTTTTGTTTTATTTTAAAGTAGCACAACGATAGTGTTTTTTTTTTTTGTCAAAATATACTATCGGAAAAATAGTGGATTTTTGTCGAAATATATGATGGTCTGTTTGAGCTGATTTGAGTTTAAATTGTATGAAATTTATTGAAAATTATCTGGTTGAATGTATTGCTAAACCTAATCATAGTAGGAGAAATTAACCTGCCATCTCACACTTATATTCGACATCCCTCCAAAGTGTAACAAAAGATCAAATAACTTTGTTTAAAGTATTTTCAAAAAAAGTTTTGAAATTTTGTAGACGGTATCGGAAATTTTTTTAAAAAGTGAAATTTTAACTGGAAATTTAGAAATTTCTAGGAGATTTTATCAGAAATATTGAAATTTTCGAAAGATTTTATCGGAAAATTTGAAATTTACAGGAGATTTTATCAGAAAATTTTGAAATTTCCAATAAATTTTATCAGAAATATTGAAATTTCCAAAAGATTTTATCGGAAAATTTGAAATTTACGGGAGATTTTATCAGAAAATTTTGAAATTTCCAATAAATTTTATCAGAAATTTTGAAAATTTCGGAACTAATTGCAACTTATTGAAATTTTTTAATGAACTATCAGAAATTTTGTATATACTAAAAATTTCAATAGTATATCAAAAATTTTGTTCAGAAAGAATTGTTCCCATTTCACCAAGAACATTTTTAAAATAATGAAAAATGAAGAACATTAAAATTCTCTCATAATTAGTGTGGAGATATGAGGGGCCAAACAAAACTCTGCTTAAAAAGTTCTGATTTTATATATCACTTGGAGAGTTAGCACTTTTATGTTTCAATAATAAACACCTTGTATTTTTTATTTTAAAAACGACATCCTTTTAGACTTATCAATCCCAAAAAAGCTTTATTTTTTTTAATATTTTCAATATTTATATTTAATCTTAATAAAAACTAAATAGGGATTTCTTTTGAAAAAAAAAAAATTAAGAATGGATAAGTTCTTTTGGGGCATGAATTATGATTATAAAGGGAAAGTCCTTCGTAAAATTTTAATGATTTTTTTCTTTTTCCATTTCTTGAAATCTCATAAATTTTTAAAATTGAAAAAAATGCCTTTCAAATTCTAGACTGCGGGTCATGTTTGGACGTGTTTTAAGTTCTAAATTCTAAAATCCAAACCAAACTAAAAATAAAGAAAAGAACAACTTAGATGATTACATTCAAAAATCAATGGTATATTTCAGATTATATATGATGAATATATGAAGGATAGTTCAGATTGTATAATCTAAATCAGGATTCAGGACCTAACTTTAATTAAAAAAAGAAAAACCAGTAACTATATCAAAATTCATGATAACTTAATAAATATAGCAAAATATCATTTCAAATATAAAATATATGTACAAAAATATCATCAAATATTTAAAATGTAATCAATTTTTTAATATATATATATATATATATATATATATATATATATATATATATATATATATATATATATATATATATATATATATATATATATATAACATTATCTTAAACTATCACATCTCCTTGAGAACGAATGCGTTCATTATACCTAACTATTTCATAAAGATATATGTAATTCCAATATGATATTTTTTGTTGACGCTGTCTTTCTCACATTAAACTTGTAGAAGGTATTGGACAATCATTGTTCAAATATACATGTACCAAAGATTACAAGTGTTATGTTACACATAAGTAACAATAACACAAACATAAAAATTGAACAAACTTGTTTTGGACCGATTATAATTGTCACCGCCCGACCACTCAGAAAAAGTTACAATTCGTGTAGAAATTTCTCAGTGCTATAGAGCTACCCCACGGAAGAAAACATGTGATCCAAGTCCCGGATATATCCTAGTGCTCTCTGCATCACACGCATAGCATATAACGGGTTGTTATAACCGTCTTACTATATAAAGAATATGCGCGAAGAACTCAGGTACACCATTTCAAATTCAATTTTCATTCACTCTTCTCTCCCATATATTAATTTGAGCGTTGGAGTTCTAACCTTGCAGGCTAGACCCCCTCCATCGTAATCCTCCGCAACCACCGAATCACCAATTAATTTTGGTTCTGTAACGGAACAGTGGCGCAGTTTGTGGAAATCAACTTCTGATTCCCGTGTTTTCCACAATCTCTAATTAGCTCTTTGATTCATCAATTTGTAACCTTCTAAGATATAGAATTAAAAGTTATCAAAATCAAACATGAAGATCCATCCTGTTCGACCAGATCAAGTAACATATCAACTTTGATTTCCTGAATTTCCAGAATCCTGACTTCCATACTTTTCAGCGATGGTCGGATCTAAATCTAATCGTTCCACCGCATTACTCAAAGTTGCTTATGGCGCTGCCCTTCTTCAAGCATTGCAGATCTAGTAGCAAGAACTCTGTTACATCCAGATCTACTCCAAGCTCCTTAGATCACTAGATTTGCCCTAATGACTTTGATTAAACTTCCAGTTCACACGCCAATTTCACAACAAGAAGCTTTGTCTGGTTTCTAACTATTGCGGGCCAACCTCAGGATACAAGGTGCCAATGGATTGTTGAACAACATGTACAACATTGTTCGACAGCGAAATTCAAAGGCAATATAGGATTTGTTGCTTTGTCTCAAACAAAATATGTATAACACACCTCTGCGAGGAAACACCACGCAAGAGGCTATGTCTAAAATAAGCCAAGCCTCCATCCCAAAGTCGACTGCGTCGAGAAAAGACAAAGCTAAAAAATTGCAAAATCAACAGAGAAGCAAGAAGCGACGGAGTCTTCCTTAGATCTTTGAGGGAGATCGAGGAATCCACGCTCCTCTACAATATCAGGTAAAAAAGAAGCTGTAACACCCCAAATCTACCCAACAGTTTATAAAGGAAATCAGAGTGCAAAAATCTCAAAACAACATACTTGAGGCGTCACATTATCAACTTAAAAACAATTCAGATAAAATCTCATTAAACAAATACATAGCATATATCAATAGGGAGAATTCATAACCAATGAATCTTCATAAACTCATAAACTTCAAACAATAGCATCTTGGTCCAACATGAAAATACAAGACACAACTTCTTCATAAGACAACATCATAATCCAACATAAACATAATATAAGGAAACAAGCGCCAATCCCCCTGAGTGCTACGTATCAGAGCAACAGACACCAACTCAAATTACTAACTGTAACGGCTACTCCACATCATTATCAATAAAGGGTAACATTCAAACATAAGGGGTGAGATTCAAAACAGTATAACGGAATGTATGATAATACTTATAACAAAGATAAGATCATACACTATTCACCACTTCTCATCTCAAAGCAACTTGCATTACAACAACAATGTTAATAATCAATCATAATAACATATTCAAATTCACAACTAAGTCATCCACAATTACAACATTCACTTCATAATCACAACGACAATCAAATGCAACTCAATATGCGACTCAACATTATGCATATGCATGTGGTACCAATTGGAGTAAAACTCTTGTCTCAAACATTTTCCATTTGGGCCATCATCACTTTGCCATTTTCAGGCCATCGTCGTGGTTGCCATTTCCAGGCCGTCTCAAATTATGCAATGGATGCGACTCAATGATGCATATCCACAAAACACAAAATTCATAATACGTAAAAACATCATCTCAACAACATCGACTCAATGCCAAGATTTCAATGGCAACAACAATATCATTACTATTAGAGTAATTCATCACATCTCAATCACGTCTTTATGACATACAAACATACACAAGTATTCAACTTCACAATACATCACCAAATGGGGAAAATACAATTCAAGAAAAGTTTTCAAAAGTCATTCCAATTATTCTCATTAGATAGACATTGATTTCAGCTTTACGGAGATTCAAATGGTGAGTAAAAATGAGTTACCGATCAAAAGATACAACAATTAGAAGTTTCAAAAAGTTTTTGACAGCAAAATTCGCTTAGCGGGCTTCAAGCGTGCTAACTGGAACTAAAAACAGAAGTGAACCATCTTCGCAGCTTCGCTTAGCGGACTTGCGAATTTCAAAATTTGTTCCCAGACTTCTCTTAGTAGACCAGGGGTCGCTTAGCGCATGTGCGATTTTGCAGAAAAATGACAGCAAACTCAATTCTGCGAAAAAGCTAACCCACCACTCAAAATTACTTTCAAACATCAATTAAAAGCGCATATAACCAGTATTGAACATCCATTAACAACAATCATTATCAAAAACATGTTTAGAACACAAATTCATAGAAATCTAGTATGAACCCTAACAATTTCAATTTCACAAACATGGTTACTAAGTATATAATTAAAACCTCACCATAATCTATCATCATACAATCCCTTATCATGAAAGAATCCCACCCTTACCTTGGGTTTTGGATTGAAGACAACTCTAGCTTCAATTTTGGGATTTGACCTAGCTTTCTCTCCTCTTCCCTTCTTTATCTTCTTTTCTCTTCTTTCACCAAATGATTTTCTAATTTCCTATTTTCTCAATTTCCCTTGTTTTGTTAAACTTACTAACTTATTATTACTAATGGGCTCTAATTAGCACCTCTCACTTACTAACACTAACACTAAGTTAGGCTCAATAGCTAATAGTCTAACCATGCCATTACTACTATTTCCTCAATAAAATAACATAATACCAATTAATTAACACATAAATCACACAACACACAATAAAATAGATAATTGAAATAAAAACGAGCGTTACAGAAGCCGCCTAAGAATATGCAGAAGCATCCTCTGTGCGCCTGCATTTTGGGTAGCAAAATATTGAAATCAACGGAGAATCCTCCTATGTTGAGCAAATACAACGGGAATGGAGATCCAGACGAAGATATGTAACTCGTCAACGAACACTTGAATTACTTCAATGCTGACAGTTCCTCCAAGTGTAAACTATTTGTGCTAACTTTGATAAGATCGACCAGGCTATAGTTCAACGCTCTACTGGATGAGAGGATTTAGTCTTGGATGTACTTGTGTGAGAGATTCACTACTCAATTAACTGCGCAAAAAGGAAGCCAATGACAATAGTTTCCTTGAGCGCTATCAGTTAAGGAAATAAGGAGAGCCTACAGTCTTACATTGAGTGATTCTCGCAAGTGGCCATGGAAGTAGAGGACATCGTAGAAGGTCTCAAGTGATGTATTTTTGAGAACAACCTATTGCGGGATAGCCTATTTAGGAAGAAGTTTGGGAAAAGATAAGCTCATACCATGCATGAACTGTTGAACATGGCTCAATATTTCATCAATCTCTAGGAAAAGGTTAACACCTGGTTCAAAAACCCGATTGTTGTTGACCCATTAATTCTATCCGCCCGATTGGGAAGGGGTTTCACCGGCGAAAAGATGAATCCGACTGAGGAATGCATGGCCAATATGATAAGTACACACCACTAAATGCATCACGGGAAAAGATCTACCAAGAGTGTGCTAACACAGAGTTTCAAAAGAGAGTAATTAGAGCCCATTTTTCCATCAGAGAGTCATCTCGGACACACAAGACCAAGTACTTCCACTTCCAAAAAGGCCACACCCATAACCCAAATGACTATATATAACTGAAAAAGTTATTGACAGGTTGATAAATAGAGGCTGATTGTCTGAACACGTGAAGAGAAGAAAAAGAGAAAGAGAATATTTTCCCAAGAGTAAGTCCCCCTAAAAATTTATGGATAATTGGATCAGTGGCAAGGATAAAAAGGATAACAAGGGAAAACGTCAATACATTGCTGCTATTAATAGAGGGGAACACTGGGAAAACCTTAAGTCCAAGGGAATGATGAAAAGAAAGATCACTGAGATGCTGGCCATTCATAAGAAGGATAGAGGTACGTTGGCAAAAACCCATGACCATCCAATGCTAGGGTTTCGAGACTATGAGAAAGTCAGGGAAACCCCAAAACAAATCTTTCCCTTAATAATAACACCTACAATTGATATTTCGCTGTCTCCTGAATTATGATCAACAGTGGTAGCTTGTGTGATATCATGTATTTTGAGCTGTTTGAGAAGACCAACCTTGAGAGAGGAAGTTTATGGGTGTACGAAGGATCAAATTTGCAAGCAGTCAACGTTACTACAACCCCTCCACGAGGTACATTGAATTAATGATATGTACATTAGTTAAATTTCTTGTAGAATAAGAGATTTAGCTTTTGAATTATCACTGCTTTATTTTTATTTTAAAGTAGCACATCGATAGTGTATTTTTGTCTAAAAATACTATCGGAAAAATAGTGGATTTTTTGGTCAAAATATATGATAGTTTATTTTAGCAAATTTGAGTTTATATTGTATGAAGTTCATTAAAAAAATTTCTAATTGAATGGTATGCTAAACCTAATCATAGTAGCTAGTGTGGAGATATATGGGGCCAAACAAAACTTTGCTTTAAAATTTCTGTTAGGTGTCAAATATGTTTATATTTCCATATCAAAAGTTGACATGTTTGTGTAATACGGTGAACTGACTTTATCGAAATGTTGCGGATAGCAAGAGTCGCCACCGACTTTTATTTTATCCAATTTATAGAAAGGCTAAAAGAACAGGAAAAGACCTTTTAAAAAGATTTTGAGTTCGGGGGGTAAGTTATACAAAGGGAAGGTGTAAAGCACCCTTTGCATCCATGGTTATCCATGGGCTCTTAATTGCTTAGCTCACTTTTTTAAAATTTTTTGAATTGTTTGATAAGCGGGGTGTGAATAGGAATTTGAATAAGAACTTTAGCTTGTAAATAAGCGTAGTCTTTTTTAATTTGATTTTGGAAAAGAGTGGTAAAAAAGTTTGAATTTGAATTTGAAAAAAGAGCAACCAATTAGTAGCAACTACCCTAAGTTTGGAAAAAAATCGTTCTTTTAGCTTTTTGGGCGAAAGGGTCTATCCATACCATAAGAGGGCAGAAAGTCTTTCAATTGGATATTGAAGGGTCATCGAGAATAATCGTTCGCCACAAGACTGTCCCATGCCATAAAGAGGGCAGGTAGTCTAAGGGAAGGATATAATATTCATTCAATATTTTTTAGGCATCATGCGAGGATACCTTAGCAATTAGGACAATCATCGTTTTTTCGAGGCAACTTCGAGGGAGTTTCAATAACTTTAAGGCATCATTGCTTTAGGTATCCTCGGAATCGAGGGACTTGACTATTTTTAGGCAGCAATAATTAAGGCAACAAGGCAACAATATAAGGCAACAGGCAACAAGAGGGATTACCCTAAAGGTGTGTGGGTGCACAATCACGTGGTTAACTTCGATGATATTTATCTTGTAATTAGTGATCTAAGTTATTTAGCAGGCTTGCACTCCCTAAGATTACTAACCATGGCAGAAAATAAAACAGTTAAAATCCTAAGCTATTACAATAAACACCTGCGGGGATAGGGGACAAATAAAACTAACCTATTACAATTACGATAAAACCCTTATAGGGTAACGGAAAAATAAAGGCAGAAAATTAATTTACACATCTTCAGCCTTGATCTTCTTCGAACCTTCGATTGACTCTAATCCTCTGAGAGTTAAACGGACAATAATAAGGGTTAGTGTATTACAGACAAATGATGTTAAATAAAAAAGAAAGAATTAGAAACTTAGCTTTCGATTGGTGGGGCGCGTAGCTGAAAAACCTTTGATTGACCCTGAAAATATTAAGAATGAAAAAAAAGAAAGGTCAGTGTATTAAAGTCCCCAACAACTACAAGGATACTAAGTTAATGAACAACAACAACTACAAGGATACTAAGTTAATGAACAACAACAACTACAAGGATACTAAGTTAATGAACAACATCTACCTAACAGTGATTAATGATCAGGAAGAAATCAGGGTAGAAAAACAAGTTTTCAATTAAATATAAATGGTTATAAAATTATTATGTCATAAAATAATTTTGTTTAAAAAAAAAGAAAAAAAAAAAAGTTTATGTGATAAAAACAATTTTGTTCTAAACAAAATAAGAAAAAAAAGAGTCTATGTAATAAAAAGTAAAAAGAAAAAGGAAAGAGAATTAATTGAAAACTTAGCTTGGCTCCAATGTGGTGAAGTGTTGAAGGTCCATGGTGAGGCATTGTATCTGGGCTCTTGGATCTGGAAGGTGATTGATCTGAGGGCAGAGTGTTGAGAGCGTATGGTGGTCTCCTCTGGATGATAGGCACATGATTCTATGATAGAATTCAATTAAAAAGAACCAGCAACGATGAGGGGTCGAACCCGCGACCCTAGTTATAACAACCAAAACCTCCAGCCAGCTTATCCACCTGCACATGTTGATAAATAAATGTAACGAAAATAATAAATTAAAAAAACTCTTTGATCCCAGAAATTCAAACCAAAGTACAACGTGTGGGCCCCTTGGTGTGTGTTAGCCAATTATGGTTGGAGGGAGGAAGCAGAAATATTGACTGGCCAGTAGGAATAAGACACGCGCATGGAGAATGGGTGCTTTTGCTGACGGACCAATCATCATCGTCCTTCATGCCATGCTGTCTCATCTTCTTCATGCTTTCTGCATAAAAAGAGAAGCTACGAATTTGCTACAAAACTGCTTTAGATTAGCTACGGAAGCATTTGTAGCAGTAACCTGCAAAACAACAAACCATGAAATACGACCAAAATCACCGGGAAAAGAACCCAGATCGGTTAAACAAGGCTATTCGAACTCGTCTGTGCATTCTATTTGGCTGGATACGGCTTGAACCTATGGATACGAACTTAAGGAGCTTTGTGCCCTAGCAATGGCATATCCTGGTTTAAGCGTTCAAGCTTTGATTAAATGGCTCCAATCTGTTCTAAGCTTCATCACAAATTCATCCAAATCGTTAAATCTGAATAAAACACATTGGAACAGGGAAAACGACATGCAAGTATGTACGGAATGACATGAACACGATGCAACCGATTTACCTGTTATGGGGCATTATTAATAGACCAGTACCACTCTATATTACCTCAGGAACAAGAATATATGCTTGAAGTCGCTTGAGAGTCATCGCAAATAGGGATTCAATGGTGCAACTTTAGTGTGAAAATTTTGGAATGTAAACCCTAGCTTTGTGGCTGCAAGAACGTCCCCTTTGCTTCTGAATAATTTAGGTATATATAGAGGGAGAGACTAGGTCATTTGTTTTGGAAAGAAATTGTGTGATTGATGACTTGAGAATATTGGAAAAATTTTGATTTATTTTGTATGAAACCTTTCTATTTTCATTCAGTCAATCTCTTCCCAATCAAATATTTGATTTAATTGAGTCCTAAGAATAATATTTGAATGAAAAGATTGGATCATGTACCAATTTGATCTTTATTTTATTTTTCTTGATTTAAATTGAGTAAAAATAAAAAATAAATAAAATAAAAATTCAAAACCATGCTTGAACGAAATTCCCTGGCCCTCAAGGTATTTCCTGGGCCCTTATGTGATCCAAAACAAAGCCCCATAATTTAATTTGCTATTTTTGATATTTTACCCAATTTATTTTGCATTTAAATGAAGAAAATTTAAATAAATATAAATAAAAATGCCAAAAATATGGGAATTATTTTATAGGTCCTTATTTGGGTCATATATGTGTTTGAAGTCCAAAACTTAGGCCCATTAGTCCAAAAACACCAAATTATTCAATTAGGGTTTCAAGCACTTCTTGAAATTTGACCAACTTCTGAGCCTCGTATCTCCTTCAATATTTGTCATATGACCATGTTATAGGACTTTTTGGAAAGCCCATGATGTCCTCTACAAGACACTTTGGAACATACTTTTCATTTGGAGATTTTATCTTGATGATATTGCTCCTGACAAAAAACAGCTTTTTGCGATCTTCTAGAAGGACCTGTAATGTTTTGGCCTATATCTCTTATGCGGAAGCATTTATGAATCTTGGACCCAACATCAAAGTTGTAGATAATTGAATTTCCTTGAGAATGAGCTTTGGTTGAGGAATTTCTGATGTTCCATGTGGGAGTTATGATCACTCAAAGTTCAGTTGACTTTTAGGTTAAAAACCCTAATTTAGAAACTTTTGAATTTGTTGACTTCTGAGCTCTCATTGATGAATCATGATCAAAACTTGATCAAATGATGAATGGGGCTTCGAAAAATTGATGTCAACCAAAAAATCAGGAGTTTTGACTATGATTTGATCATAGTTGACTTTTATGTCAAACTAGTCGACTGTTGACCATTTGAACTGTAGACTGAGCAATCTTATGAATCAGAGCTTGAAACTTGATGTGAGGATTCTCTGAGGCATATGAGAGACCATGGGATCCACTTGAGGTATCCGAAACTGATTTTACTTTGAGAAGATCAAAACCCTAGTTTGAGGGTTGTTGTTTAGGAGAGAGACTGCATGCTTCCTTCTTGTATATCTTTGAGCATTTGAAAGTCAGATAGACTGAAATATGAGTAAATATGATGGGCAAATTTTGGGGTATGACAACTTGCTTGATAATAGAGTTTGTGTATATAACTTTGGTATTTATAATATGTTTGTTGATTTTGAAGTAAAACTTTATGCAAAGCTATCAAAAAGCATATGCAAGAGAATAAGAATTGAAGCAAAGCAAAGTGGTGTTGTTTCAGCAAATTTTCCTGGCGAGGAAGGAGCGAGCTCGCCGGGCGATCACAAGGAGAATATGGGGCGAGTATCATTTGAGAAATTCCAGTAGCTACCGATTTGGAACCCTGTGGAATTCGCCTAGCGCACTAGAAGCGGGGAATTCTCCAGGAGAATCTTGGCTCGCCAAGCGAATAGCATATACATAGAATCGAAGCATTAGATGTTAGGGTTAACATTCACAACATCAACACAAGAATAATTATAGTAAGAATCAATCAATAGGATGATGAAATTATGTAGATCAAAGTGAACAAAACCTTACCTATCGGGGAGAGTCTGATGCTCCTTCTCAAGGTGTTTTAAGATAAGATAATGATCAATTGAGCTTCAGAGAAGTATCAGGAAAATAAATCTATGAATAATTTTCCTTGAATGTTGCTCAATTACTCTGACTAAGTTAAGCTATGTGATGAAGAAGATGAAGTTGGGAGGCTCAATTCACTGGATCCAGAAGTGGTTCAAGGCATACAATTGTTCCATTACGATTTGTAGATGATGATTGAAGCACTAGTTTGTAGAAAAACTCAATAAAATGGAGAATTCGATTTTACACCATTGATAATGGAGTGAAGTTCCAGATCTTAATTCAGTGATGACTTGAGTTTCAAATTGCTTGCAGAAGCTTCCTCATGTGATGTTGATGATGAAGGCGTGAAGAAATTTGATAGAGAGAGAGAGAGAGTGAAAGAGAATTGAGATTCAAAGAAATATTTTGGTGAATTTTGTGAAAATGGTGATGAATTATGAATTGTGGAGGGAAAGAGATTATATAGAAGTTTAGGGAGCTTGTAGGAAAAGTTTGATTAGGTTTGGATCCAAAGCGGAGGGTATGAGTTGGTTAAACTTGGTTTGGAGTTTGTGAAATGTGAAATTGCACTTGAAATGGTGGTTTGGAGGTAGGGTCGGTTTCAAATTGGTTCAGGCATGGAAACCATTTGCTTTGGCTTGGTTTACAAGTATGGAAGTGAGAAAATTCTGGAACAAGCTTTAGTTCAATTGATTTTCAAGTTTTGGTTCATTTTGGAATTGGTTTAGAGTTGTAGCAATTTGAATTTTGCAGACAAACCATGATAACTTTGCAATTGTTTATCTTGATGTATAGTGGTACATTTGGTACAAACTTGGTGTCATTGGATAAAAATCATGGCATATTACAACTTTAGTATAGAAACCAAATTGATAAAAGTCCTGAAAAACTCCCATAATTTGCTCTCAAAATTGTGCCATTATACCGAACCAAAACTTAGAAAAATTATAAGTGTTTTGCCATTTCGCACATTTTGACTTCTTCACTTTAGCATCAAACTCCAACCACTTAGGGATTATTTTAGTACTCAAACTTGGCATCATTATGTAGTATCAAATATGAGCTTTAATTGTAGACCCTATTTGGCACTTTTGGTGCACAAATGAAAGAGATATAATCTTGCAAAGACACCTACATAAACATGTTATTTTGGAATTAGAAAATTTTCCAATTTTCTTCAACTTTGACTTTTCCACCCATTTATTGACTTTTCATGATTCCTTTTGACACTTGGCATCATTTTGACCATAAAAACCCTAAAGTCAATCTTTGACTTTAAGGCATTGTGTTGACTTTTACCAATTGAACCAAATTCAAATCTTGCTTCAATTTGCCATGCTATCTCCAACAATTTGAACTAATCTATTGAACCAATAAGATGCATATGGATACAATGAATCTTCATTCATGCCTTGGGATTAATCTTTGTTCAGAAAGTCAACACTAAGTTCACTTTGACCAAAGCCAAACAACTTTGAGCAACAATGATCAACACAAACCCTAATTTCCTTCCTTGAGATGCACCATGATGATGAGAGAAATCTGAGGTGATAATAATCAATCCAGAACCTAATTCATGATCAACACAAATGAGCCCAAAGCCCTCAATACTTGATATTCTTGAGAAGACTTGAAGGAGATGCCATTGTAACTTGATGATGCTTGACAAAGACTATGATCTTGATGATGTGAGTCTTAACATTTTCTTGGGAACCTAATGATTCTCTTTCAATGGGGAAAACCAAAATCGCAAGAAAATCTTGATCACATGCCAAGTTATTGATTAATCATGCATGATGTGCAAAATGACCTAGTGGAGGTATGCAGATGAAATGAGAAGTCTAAGCCAGAAAATTTGATAACGGGTATGAAAAATTTTGGGTATGACATTGTGGTGTTAGAGCTTACCGAAGACAACAAGATTTCCTATACGGTGGTGTTTTGGGGTGATTGAGGAGACCTGCACACGTGAGACAAGAGGCTCTGCTACTGATTGGTGATTCTTAGTGGCAAGCGTATGATTATTAGAGGTTGTGTATCAAGGCTATGGTGAGTGTTGTGCTCTTTAGGGTGTAGAGAATATGTATCACTTGGGAACTGTACCTTTTTCCATGAGAGGATATGTATTTATAAAAGTCTCTAGGACCTAGGGTTTGAGTCACCCTTAGTGGCATCAATCTGCCCCTTCTTCTCTGAGAAAGTTATTGACCACCTATGATTCAGGAGTTAGTAGAGACTCATTCTTTCTTGGCTCACACATCATGATTTCCTTTGGGTGAGTCGTTGGATCATCGTCCGGGCGGCGCGACTCCTGGGCGAGGGCGCCCTGACTTAGAGCATCCATAAATATAACATTACATAGTCCCTCAAACACGAGGGCTTTTCTAAAGGCGAAATGTTTTTAAACTCTTAGAGTGTTCCCCTCGCCATGTCACTAATTTCTTTAGACGAGGATGACCATGCTCATTGGGCGAGTCCCTCATCTAAAGGTGTCTATTTATCATGGCCCTCAATAGATGATTCAGCTTCTAGATATCCCATGTTAGCTAAAAGATGTCATCCAAGGATGTCAATTAATCCACACGTGCTTGTGTTTACCTTTATTTAATTTAATCAATGATGAACTATTTTTTGAGACTTTAAACATTAGTGGCACATATAAGAAACATGCTGAGTTTTTCTAAAACCTTGTGGGGATTCAGAGAGTATTTTATGCCTTTCTTTATAAAAGGCTTCTCTCTTAGCATTTGCTCCATTTTACCCTTTCTCTACAAGTCTGTCCAAGTTATTTTTCCATGTCATATCCTTGCTCGCAACCTTCTCTCAGGCATGGTTTCCTTCTTTTCTTTATTTTTCGTAATGAACTTTGCGAAGGTATATTAGAGATGTGGTTTTTATGCTAGATGTAGGGCTATAGGTAAATAGTTATTTTTTAACGCTTATGAAGGTGGTGGTGACTTCTTTACCACCAACCCATAGATGTAGGGCTATATTAAGGCCTTTGAGATGGTGTGTGTGGAGCTAGACATTAGTCCGACCACGGGGATCTTTTTCTCCTTCCTTACCACCAACCCATCAAAGGGTAACTAGGTGTCCCTAGGTAGTTGGACGGACAATTTTATGCGGGTCAAGGAGCAAGACAATTCTCTCAAGATTCTATGATTTGATGGCGCCCCTTCTTTCCTTTGTCATGGGTATGTTCCACTAATAATCACAAGATACGACCCACCGTTCCTTTCTCTCGAAAAGAATTTGATTGTTCGCTTCTTGTTGCAGTTCTATATTATGCATCTTAAATGTTCAAATGAGTTACCATCATGTTTATGCACATATATAAAGTGTTTACCCTCAATCAATTGCATCATATCACGCATATCCAGGATTTCACGTTGAAGAATCCATTCTAGGGTTCTTGAGGTTCATACGAAAAATTCTTAATCCACACTGAAAATAAATAAAATTCAATGGTACCATCCAATTCCTTGTTAAATTTCTTGCAATTTTGATGTTTACATCGTTGCATTTGGTTGAGAAATGAAAGTGATATGATTTTCAAAAATTGATGAAAGCTTGAGGTTGAAGAACATGGCTGTGGCGCCATTTTTCAAATTCTGGAAAATGATTTATAATATAATTAATGGTTTGCATTTAAAAAAATGAATTCATCGCTGCCCTAGTGGCTGAAGCACACGTCCAAACCTCTCTTGCCATGCCCAAGGTCTGGGGTTCGAATCCCCAGACCTTTTGGTTTTATTTTATTTTTTAAACACATTCAAAACTTGTTTTCATAGGTTATCAATTGGAGTCATGTTTTAAACAAAGTCAGCGCATGGTCCAGATGGTAAGAGTTTTGAGTAGTAAGTTGAAGAGTGTGGGTTCAAGCCCTTTGGAGGCAAAAACTAATTTTTTAAAACTAATTTTCTTCACTTATTTTCCAAACTTCACATTATTACTTAACCTAGAAAAATTAACCATTTTGAATTAATTTTTTACACACTCCTCATTTATCACATATATTTTATGAGTATACAAAAAATCACAAAAATAATATTTATTTGATGCATTTTTATTAAGGTAAAAGTAGTACTTTTTAAGTATTTAATACTTTTAAAATGACTTTCTTCTTTTTTATTTTCTTATCCTAATCATTTTAAAAATACAAGTAAATAAAACATCATGTCTTAAGTCTTGATTAAATGTGCATAATATGTTTATCCTAACTTATTTGTTTTTATACCTAAATTAAATTGATTTTTTATACCATCGACTAACTAGACAGTTAGGGTTTTTCTCTAAACCAAACTCTTTAAATAAAAATAATTAATGGGTCTCTATTACAGTGTAAGACCCAACACCCCTTTTGTACATAAAAAAACATTACCTGAGCCTCTATTAGAGTGTAAGTCTCATCCCCTTTCTCTTTTCTTCAAATCATCCATCAAAATCATCTTCAATCTTTTCAATCTCAATAAAAATAATGAATGGGCATCTCCTTGAGTTGTAAGTCTCAACCCTTTTTTTTTATAAATACATTATGGGCCTCTATTAGAGTGTAAGTCCAATACCCTTTTTTTCTTCACTTGCAGAAATATTTAACTTTCAAATTCACAATTTCAAATCTGAATAATCTTGGGCTTCCACTTGGTATAAGCCCCATCTTTTTTTACTCATCCCTGATTGAATATTTATTCACAAGAGTTTACTTTATATTTATTATATTTGTTATGCACTTATCAGATATAAAATGTATTTTTATACTGCTTAAATCTTTCTCCTGAGAAAATCCCCACCAATAAGCTTTATATATATATATATATATATATATATATATATATATATATATATATATATATATATATATATATATATATATATATATATATATATATATTACCAAGATGAAGATTACTTTTCGGTGAAGCCTCTCTTAGACCTTAGATAATCATAGTGCTACATCCCTAAAAGAGGAGTTATTCTCGGTGAAACCTCTTAAAATCCTTAGATCAATCAATAGGGCACACGCACCTAAAGAGGATTATTCCCGGTGAAACCTCTTACCCTTTTGCTTATAGCCAAATTAGGGAATCCCACATATCTTTCTCTTGTACTAAAACAAGGACCCCCGATGAACCTCGATTAACCTTCTCTTGGGCTCAGAATGCAAGGACCCACATGCTTCTTAGAAGTTCCCCAGCCTCCTCTTGGGCTTAGTACAAGGACCCTCAGGCTTTCTAAAAGCATATGATAGATCTTAGTCACCTTTATCTAGTCCCTGTGAGGATCAAAACCATTAGAATATACAATCACAATCATTCAAGTATTTAGGACCCTCTCTTAATCTCATGCACTGAGTCATTCCCCAAGAATAAGAGATATGGAAAATCTCAATACTCATACAAAATCCATCCTCAGTTAAGTCATCCTCAATCTCGAGCTTTGTACGAGACAAAAATATAATTCCTCAATAGGTTGAGCCATAAAAATCAATCCCATATAACTCACATTCAGAATAAATTCCCTCTAGTGTCACTCTCAATGTTGGGCTTAGTACAAAACAGATAAAACTCCCTAGTCGAATAAATCCAAGTGGAATAATCCACAATAGAGTCAATTTTCAACTCGCTCTTTAGCCTCAATCTTGTGCTTTGTGCAAGACACTCAAACTCAAATTCTTCCTCATAGATGAGACATGAGTCATCTCTATGGAAGAGATGTCTCTTCTATTACACCATATTCAAATCAAACATTCTCAAACATTTCTCATTTAAGTAATGTAAGTGGAACACTTTGAAGGATAGAAAAACACTTAGAAAGGGGGGGGGGGGGGGTTTGAATAAGTGTAGTCTAAAAACTTGAACGATAAAAACAATATGCACAGTTATTTTTATCCTGGTTCGTTGTTAACTAAACTACTCCAGTCCACCCCCACGGAGTGATTTACCTCACCTGAGGATTTAATCCACTAATCGCAACAGATTACAATGGTTTTCCACTTAGTCCGCGACTAAGTCTTCTAGAGTATCCTGATCACAACCTGATCACTCCAGGAACAAATGCTTAGACACAAGCTAAGACTTTCTTAGAGTATCCTGACCACCACGTGATCACTCTAATTACAACTGCTTAGACACAAGCTAAGACTTCCTAGAGTATCCTGATCAACACTTGATCACTCTAGTTACTTACAAATTAATGTAATCAATTCTAAGAGTATTACAATTGCTTCTGAAAAGCTATAATCACAACAGTGATATTTCTCTTAACGTTTAAGCTTAATCTCACTAATATATTACAACAGCAATGTAGTGAGCTTTGATGAAGATGAAGTTTCTGAGCTTTTAATTGAGCAGCGTTTCAGCAAGTTAATATTCACAGAATTTGGTTCAGAGTTGTTCAGAATTGGTAACCTTGCTTCTCATCAGAACTTTATATTTATAGGCGTTTGAGAAGATGACCGTTGAGCGCATTTAATGCTTTGCGTATTCCGTACAGCTTTGCATTTAATGTTTCACGCTTTTGTCAACTACCTCGAGCCTTGTTCACGCTGTGTCTACTGACGTTGCCTTTAATAGCTTCCAACGTTCCTTTTGTCAGTCAGCGTAGCCTGCCACCTGTACTTTCTTCTGATCTGATGTTTGAATATAATATTTGAATATCATCAGAGTCAAACAGCTTGATGCATAGCATCTTCTTGTCTTCTGACCTAGAAGTGCTTCTGAGCGTGATACCATGAGAACTTCAGTGCTTCTGCTTCTGATATCAAGTTCTTCTGATGCTTTCATAGACCCATGTTCTGATTCTGCCTTGACCATCTTCTGATGTCTTGCCAGACCATGTTCTGATGTTGCATGCTGAACCTTCTGAGACAAAGCTTCTGAGCGCTGATTTGTGCATACTCTTTATATGTTTCCTGAAAGGGAAATTGCAATGTATTAGAGTACCACATTATCTCACACAAAATTCATATCTTTGTTATCATCAAAACTAAGAATATTGATCAGAACAAATCCTGTTCTAACAATCTCCCCCTTTTTGATAATGACAAAAACATATATAAATGATATGAATTTGCGATCAGAAAGAGCAGACGGCTAAAGACAAATTACACAGCTATAGCATAAGCATGTGAGTATGTCTCCCCCTGAGATTAACAATCTCCCCCTGAGATGAATAATCTCCCCCTGAAATAAATACTCTAAGAACTTTAATAATAAAAGACTTCCCTGATTATTTCGGTAGAGACGATCACATAAGCTTCTTGCTTCTGATAATTCATAGCTTCTGACTTCTGCTTCCATTGGACAGCTTCAGAACTTGAATTTCTTTAGATCCCTAGAACACTCACAGCTTCTGATTCCTGCTTCCATTTAGGACAGCTTCAGAACTTGAATTTCTTTGATCTTCAGAACATTCACAGCTTCTGATTTCTGCTTCCATTTAGGACAGCTTCAGAACTTGAATTTCTTTGATCTTCAGAACATTCACAGCTTCTGCTTCATGCTTCCATTTTAGGACAGCTTCAGAACTTGAGTTTTCTGGATCTTTAGAACATTCACAGCTTCTGATTTCTGCTTCCCTCGGATAACTTCAGAGCTTTGAATTTCTTCTTACATCACTTCATGCTAGATTGTATCAGAACATTGTTGAATGTACCAGAGCATCATCATAGCATCTCTACATCCTGAAATGTTACAGAACAAAACTAAACGACAAAAGTCAGCATGAATGAGTTAGAACATAAAATGTGTATCAGAACACAAAATATGTATCAGAGCCATATAAGCCATATAGAATATATCAGATCCAATAGACAATGTATCAGAGCAAATAAACAATGATTTGGATCATATTCTATTATCAGAATTTCTGATCATTCTTACTTCTTGCTTCTGATTTTGAGGCTTCCTAGCACTCAGCTTGCTTCAAGAATCCAAGAGCTTGATTCATCATCTTGTTGCTTCTCATGTTGATCTTGAATCTTCGATTCCTGCAACAACACAACTTAAAAACATATGAAGCTTGCAGCTTCTGTTAGTAAAGCAACTGATTAAATCAAATCATTTATCACATATTTCTCCCCCTTTTTGTCATATCATCAAAAAACAGAGAAGATTCAGATACAAATAAAAAGAAACACACAGAGAAAAAAGGATGATTTCATTGAAGTTCAAACAACAGGTACAGAAGTACACGAAGAGAAGGAAGACAAGATGCACAAGGATTGATTGAAGAATGCAAAGAAATGGAGAAATAAATAGAGGGAATGTGGGGAAGGAAAACGTTCTAGGGAAGGGAAACGTTTGACGGATATAAAAAAAACATAAAGGACAATAAAAGAAATGATGAATGGCATTTAATGTTATTTGACGTGAGGAGAGATAATAATGACAAAAGACGTGATTTGCACAGTTACCTAAGTAGACGTCCCCTCAACTGCACGCACGCTTGTCCAGGAATAGTGAACACGTGTTTACCATCTGGATAGCCAGTTACAGCTGTTTTGCTTTTAAAGAGATTCTGAATCAACTTAGACATTGAAACATTAGTAATAACTGAGTCACAATTTCTAATTGATTTCAATCAGAACTTCTTAAAAAAGAAATCCAATTTCATTTCAGAAGATACTCATACATAAGATCTTCTCATCTTCTCATTCTGGGTATAAATCCATACTGATATTCTTCAGAATGAACTTAAACCTATCTTCAGCAAGGGGTTTTGTAAAGATATCAGCCCATTGATGGTCTGTATCCACAAAGTTTAAAGATATAACACCCTTATGAACATAGTCCCTTATGAAATGATGTTTAATCTCAATATGTTTAGCTTTTGAATGTAAAATAGGATTCTTAGATAAACATATAGCAGACGTATTATCACAGAAAATAGGAATGTTACTCTCATATATCTGATAATCTTCCAGCTGACTTCTCATCCAAAGCATTTGTGTGCTACAACCAGCAGCAGCAACATATTCTGCTTCTGTTGTTGAGAGGGCAATAGTAGCTTGCTTCTTGCTGTACCATGAGATCAAATGACTTCCAAGAAATTGACAACTTCCAGAAGTGCTCTTTCTTTCTATTCTATCTCCAGCATAGTCAGCATCACAGAATCCTACTAAGTTGTAGTCTTTAGATCTTCTGTAAACTAAACCAACATTAGTAGTACCTTTCAGATACCTTAGAATTCTCTTAACCGCAGTTAAATGAGATTCTCTTGGATCTGATTGGAATCGAGCACACAAACAAACACTAAAGAGAATGTCAGGTCTAGAAGCAGTTAGATATAGAAGAGATCCAATCATACCTCTGTACAACTTCTGATCTACCTTCTTACTTACCTCATCCTTACCCAGTACACATGTTGGATGCATAGGAGTTTTGGCTTCTTTGCTTTCAGAAAGATTAAACTTCTTCAGAAGTTCTTTCACATACTTCGTTTGATGAACATAGGTTCCATCAGAAGTTTGGTTGATTTGAATCCCAAGGAAATACTTGAGTTCTCCCATCATGCTCATTTCAAATTCAGCCTGCATAGACTTAGCAAACTCCTTTCCAAGTGTAGCATTAGATGTTCCAAAGATAATATCATCAACATATATTTGACAAATTAAAATATCCTTTTTAAATGTTTTACAAAAGAGAGTAGTGTCCACTTTTCCTCTAGTGAAATCATTTTCCAGAAGGAAAGAACTCAAACGTTCATACCAAGCTCTGGGAGCTTGTTTCAATCCGTATAATGATTTCTTTAATTTAAAAACATGATTTGGAGACATGGAGTCTTCAAAACCAGGAGGTTGGTGAACATAAACTTCTTCATCTATATAACCATTTAAGAAGGCACTCTTGACATCCATCTGATAAAGAGTGATGTTGTGTTGAGTGGCAAAAGAAATTAATAGACGAATAGATTCTAACCTGGCCACTGGTGCAAAGGTTTCTGTATAATCAATCCCTTCTTGCTAACTATAACCCTGAGCAACCAGTCTGGCTTTGTTTCTTACCACTTCACCTTTCTCACTTAGCTTGTTTCTGAAAATCCACTTAGTACCGATGATGTTAAATCCTTTTGGTCTAGGAACCAAGTCCCATACATCATTCCTTGTAAACTGATTTAGTTCTTCTTGCATGGCAATTATCCAGTCTGGATCTTCTAGAGCTTGATCAACCGAAGTTGGCTCGATCAAAGAAACAAGACCTAATTGACATTCTGCATTGTTCTTAAGGAATGCCCTTGTTCTGATGGGATCATCTTTCTTTCCAAGGATCACATCTTCTGAATGAGCTGAAGCAAGTCTAGGTGATCTTCTGACTGTAGGTTCTTCAGAAATCCTAAGATTCTCTAAAGATGCAGCAACTTGATCTTCTGATCCATTGCTTCTGAGACTGCCAGCTTCTGCAGCTTTGCTTCTTGGTTCTACTGCTTCTGATATATCAATATCAAAATCTGCAAAATTCTCAAACTGCTTTGGTTTTTCAAGACCAAGCTTATCATCAAACCTGATATTGATTGATTCTTCTACAATCAATGTTTCAGTATTGTATACTCTGTAGCCTTTAGAGCGTTCAGAATGTCCAAGAAGGAAACACTTTTGTGCTTTAGAATCAAACTTACCAAGATGATCTTTAGTATTCAGAATAAAACATACACATCCAAAAGGATGGAAATATGAAATGTTGGGCTTTCTGTTCTTCCACAATTCATAAGGAGTCTTATTTAGAATAGGTCTGATAGAGATTCTATTCTGAATATAACACGCAATGTTTATTGCTTCTGCCCAGAAATGCTTAGCCATATTGGTTTCATTGATCATGGTTCTGGCCATTTCTTGTAGAGTCCTATTCTTTCGCTCTACAGCTCCATTTTGCTGTGGAGTTCTAGGACAAGAGAAATCATGGGCAATACCATTTTCTTTGAAGAACTCCTCAAAGAATCTGTTCTCAAATACGCCACCATGATCACTTCTGACCTTTATGATTTTACACTCCTTCTCAGATTGGATCTGAGTGCAGAATTCAAAGAACACTGAATGAGACTCATCCTTGTGTTTCAAGAACTTTACCCATGTCCAGCGGCTATAATCATCAACGATGACTAATCCATATTTCTTCCCTCTGACAGATGTTGTTTTGACTGGGCCAAACAGATCAATGTGCAAGAGTTCTAACGGCCTTGAGGTAGAAACAACATTCTTAGACTTGAATGCAGGTCTGGAGAACTTGCCCTTCTGACATGCTTCACAAAGAGCATCTGATTTGTATTTCAGATTTGGGAGTCCTCTGACCAGATTTAGTTTGTTAATCTGAGAAATCTTTCTCAAACTAGCATGTCCTAATCTTCTGTGCCAGACCCATTGCTCTTCAGAAACAGACATAAGACAAGTCACCTTCTGCTTCTCAAGATCAGAAAGATCAATCTTATAAATGTTGTTATTCCTCTTGCCTGTAAATAGGATTGAGCCATCCTTCTGACTTACAGCCTTGCAAGACTTTTGATTGAAGATTATATCATAACCATTGTCACTTAATTGACTTATGGACAATAAGTTATGCGTTAATCCTTCTACAAGAAGTACATTAGATATGGAAGGAGAGTTACCAAGACTTATGGTTCCAGAGCCAATGATTTTGCCCTTCTGATCTCCTCCAAACTTGACTTCTCCACCTAGTTTAAGCACCAGGTCTTGGAATGTAGACCTTCTTCCCGTCATGTGTCGCGAGCACCCAGAGTCCAGGTACCATGACGTTTTGCTTTCTGTCCTCTTTGCCGCCAAGGATATCTGCAATAGGAATAATCTTTTCCTTAGGTACCCACATTTTCTTGGGTCCTTTCTTGTTAGTTCTCCTCAAGTTCTGATTGAACTTGGGTTTAGCAAAATATTTAACAGGAGGAACAATATGATACTTCTTATTCTGAGTTCCATGATATTTCTTAGGTTGTGTCACATGCTTCTTGGTGTGTGTTATGTGAAAACTTTGTGCATGTGATGTGTGCTTAATATCATGGGAGTGGCCAAATTTAAATTGGTTATACAGAGGCTTGTATGATATTTTCATATCATCCACAGATTCAAGCTTGTATGGGATTTCACCCTCATAACCAATGCCAACTCTCTTGTTCCCAGACACAGCATATATCATAGAAGCTAGCTGACTTCTGCCAATACTTCTAGATAAGAAATTCCTGAAACTTAAATCATATTCTTTCAGAATATGATTCAGACTGGGAGTGGATTTTTCTGAATCAGAAGGAGATCCAACATTATTGGATAATTTTAAAACTTTTTCTTTTAATTCAGAATTTTCCAACTCAAGCTTCTTAGTTTCAAATTCAAATTGCTTTTTCAGCTTTTTGTATTTGATACTAAGATGAGCTTTTAATTCAAGAAGCTCTGTTAGACTGGAAACTAACTCTTCTCTAGATAGTTCAGAAAATACCTCTTCAGAATCTGATTCTGATGTAGATTCTGATCCATCATCTTCTGTCGCCATCAGCGCAAAGTTTGCCTGCTCTCCTTCAGAGTCTGATCCTGATTCTGATTCAGAATCATCCCATGTTTCCATAAGACCTTTCTTCTTATGAAACTTCTTCTTGGGATTCTCCTTCTGAAGTTTTGGACACTCATTCTTGTAATGTCCAGGCCCATTGCACTCATAGCAGACAGCCTTCTTCTTGTCAGATCTTCTGTCACCAGAAGATTCTCCACGTTCAAATCTCTTTGAACTTCTGAAGCCTCTGAACTTCCTTTGCTTGCTCTTCCAGAGTTGGTTCACCCTTCTGGAGATCATGGACAGTTCATCTTCTTCTTCAGATTCTAATTCTTCAGGATCTTCTTCACTAGCCTGAAAAGCGTTAGTGCATTTTTTAATATTAGATTTTAATGCAATAGACTTACCTTTCTTCTGAGGCTCGTTTGCGTCCAGCTCTATTTCATGGCTTCTCAAGGCACTGATAAGCTCTTCCAAAGAAACTTCATTCAGATTCTTGGCAATCTTGAATGCTGTTACCATTGGATCCCATCTTCTGGGTAAGCTTCTGATAATCTTCTTTACATGATCAGCCTTGGTGTAGCCTTTATCCAGAACTCTCAATCCAGCAGTTAGAGTTTGAAATCTTGAGAACATCTTCTCAATATCTTCATCATCCTCCATCTTGAAGGCTTCATATTTCTGGATTAGAGCAAGAGCTTTAGTCTCCTTGACTTGAGCATTTCCTTCATGAGTCATTTTCAAGGACTCATATATGTCGTGGGCCGTTTCCCTGTTAGATATCTTCTCATACTCAGCATGAGAGATAACATTCAGCAAAACAGTCCTGCATTTGTGATGATTCTTGAAATCTTTCTTTTGATCATCAGTCATTTCGCTTCTCGTGAGCCTTACACCAGTAGCTTTAACAGGATGTTTGTAACCATCCAACAGAAGATCCCATAGATCAGCATCCAGACCAAGAAAGTAACTTTCCAGTTTATCTTTCCAATATTCAAAGTTTTCACCATCGAATATTGGTGGTCTAGTATAACCATTGTTACCATTGTATTGCTCAGAAGAGCCAGATGTAGATGCAGCTGGATTTGTTGGAATTTCACCAGCCATCTTTTACTGAAGCGTTTTTCTCTTCCTGAATCTTTTCTAAACACGGTTAAGTGCTTGCACCTTAGAACCGGCGCTCTGATGCCAATTGAAGGATAGAAAAACACTTAGAAAGGGGGGGGGGAGGTTTGAATAAGTGTAGTCTAAAAACTTGAACGATAAAAACAATATGCACAGTTATTTTTATCCTGGTTTGTTGTTAACTAAACTACTCCAGTCCACCCCCACGGAGTGATTTACCTCACCTGAGGATTTAATCCACTAATCGCAACAGATTACAATGGTTTTCCACTTAGTCCGCGACTAAGTCTTCTAGAGTATCCTGATCACAACCTGATCACTCCAGGAACAAATGCTAAGACACAAGCTAAGACTTTCTTAGAGTATCCTGACCACCACGTGATCACTCTAATTACAACTGCTTAGACACAAGCTAAGACTTCCTAGAGTATCCTGATCAACACTTGATCACTCTAGTTACTTACAAATTAATGTAATCAATTCTAAGAGTATTACAATTGCTTCTGAAAAGCTATAATCACAACAGTGATATTTCTCTTAACGTTTAAGCTTAATCTCACTAATATATTACAACAGCAATGTAGTGAGCTTTGATGAAGATGAAGTTTCTGAGCTTTTAATTGAGCAGCGTTTCAGCAAGTTAATATTCACAGAATTTGGTTCAGAGTTGTTCAGAATTAGTAACCTTGCTTCTCATCAGAACTTCATATTTATAGGCGTTTGAGAAGATGACCGTTGAGCGCATTTAATGCTTTGCGTATTCCGTACAGCTTTGCATTTAATGTTTCACGCTTTTGTCAACTACCTCGAGCCTTGTTCACGCTGTGTCTACTGACGTTGCCTTTAATAGCTTCCAACGTTCCTTTTGTCAGTCAGCGTAGCCTGCCACCTGTACTTTCTTCTGATCTGATGTTTGAATATAATATTTGAATATCATCAGAGTCAAACAGCTTGGTGCATAGCATCTTCTTGTCTTCTGACCTTGAAGTGCTTCTGAGCGTGATACCATGAGAACTTCATTGCTTCTGCTTCTGATCTCAAGTTCTTCTGATGCTTTCATAGACCCATGTTCTAATTCTGTTTTGACCATCTTCTGATGTCTTGCCAGACCATGTTCTGATGTTGCATGCTGAACCTTCTGAGACAAAGCTTCTGAGCGCTGATTTGTGCATACTCTTTATATGTTTCCTGAAAGGGAAATTGCAATGTATTAGAGTACCACATTATCTCACACAAAATTCATATCCTTGTTATCATCAAAACTAAGAATATTGATCCGAACAAATCTTGTTCTAACACACTTGTTGATTCAAAATCCAAGCTGGAATCCCTATCTTATTAGGGTTGAAAAAACACTTCTTTCATTTAAGTGATGTAAGCGACACACTTGTTGTTGAAGCGGTAAAGCGGCAAGCAACAAAAGTTTTGGAAGTATTTATCCGGAAAATTACCGTGTCCACAGAGATTAGTGCTACTGAATTGTTGTTCGACGGATCCTTAGTTATGAGTTTGGATTAAATGAGTTTTAAGTAAACACGAAAAATATAACATATGAACATAAAAAGAATACATTCTTGATAGAGACAACTTATCTGGTTTGAATCTAAACTACTCCTCACAAACTTAGATTTATCACTCCATCGCACTCAATCTACAACACTCATCAGAATCACCACATATCCCTCACATCAATGTCCATTTCTACAACACCGACGAGAGTTCAACTATATTGCTCTTTCGACGATGTCTTAACCGGTAGAATAAAACAGAGGCATTAAACTTAGATATTATGTGCATGTTAACCCCAATCCTATCTACAGAATCTAAAGCTAACAGATATCCCCCTAATCAAGATTCATGATGTCTATTTCTACAATAACACAAATCCAAAGGATTTAAGCAAAAAGATCAAGGAAACACCAATTAAGTTTGAAAAGCAAACTTTATACAACTAATAGAAAGAGTAACAAACATCCATGTGTTTAGAGTAAACTTACAAACAAAACCCAACAAAAGAGAAATACACAAAGAAGAATGAATAAGAACCAAACATCTCACGGGTTGTCAGCTCCGATTTGATGAGGAATTCGACTTCAGATCATCCGTATGCAAGCTCCAATGGTGTTTTCAAGCTAAATCTACCAAAAAATGACCTATGACTAGTTGGGGTTCAAAAATACCCAAAACATAACCTAAATAATCTGTTTTTTACCTCTTGAAAAAATCAGCTTTAGTGTTTTGGCCATAACTTGAGAACCGTAACTCCGATTTGCGCTCAGTTCGAAGAGTTTGAAAGCTTATTAAATTTCCTATCTAACAATGATAAATATCAACCAAATTGATTATTTTTTATTTTTTATTTTGAGCCTTATTCGTTGATGAGTTGGTTCTGTTGCTCAAAATCGCGCGTTTGAAGCCGTGTCTTCGACACTTTATTGCTCATGCTCCAAAAACACAAGAATACCTACAAAAAGACACAAAAACTATCAAAAGGTATAAAAGTATATGAAAATACAATTAAACGTATTTATACACAAAACGGGAAGTTATTCAACTAATATCAACAAAAGTCTCGATAAGTGCCACAAAACATATATATATATATATACAAAATAAGTACATTTTGGCACTTATCAAAATCTCCCCAACTTGAACTTGTTTGTCCTCAAACAAGGACAAACAAACTTAAAGAATCAAAGGTAAAAATCCAAAGAATCAAGAATCAACAAAGTTTAGAAAACGAAACAATTGCAGGGTTCAAACCAAAAACGCACAAACAAAGTAAAACTTACCACAATCCTACAACGACAAATGAAAATGAAACGAATCCTAAGTACAAAAATCATACAAAACATTCTAAACAAAACACGCTCAATCACGAACCACGCCTAGCAAAAACTCATCGGTAGATGAAAAACACTGAAAGGTGAGGACTTTGACACACACCCAACAATCTTGCAAACAATAGACAAAATTATGCGTTCATCCAAAAATAGTATTGAAAATGCAACAACACGAATCACAAGGACTTTCAAGGTTGTAATGTAGCTCGGTTAACAAACAAGTGATAAGTCCTAAAGCTAATCGAAACAAAAACTTGCCTAAACCTGAGGGAGTAATTACTTCCACAAAGTTTCAAGCAATAAAATTCAAATCAAAACTTTCTTCCTTAATCACAAGTTTCACACCAAACACAATACTAATTAGCACACTCTTATTCATACTCTTTTTGTTATTTTCTATTTCAAAAAATTTCTCTTTTTTCTTTATTTTTCTTTTCTTTCTTTTTCACATTTTTTTCTTTATTTTTCTTTTTCTTTTCACAACCTCATACCAACCACAATATAAATGGGCAAACATCCTCTCCCCAACTTGAATACAACTATCATCATAATAAGAATACTCCATACTTTCTAAGGCAAGGTAAAAATTCACACTATAAATCATAGTGGAGGGTTCAAGAAAACAAAGAATCAACATCCGACACAATTGAAAACCAAACACTCATAGAGAAGCATTAAGCAAAAACAACATGGATATTGACAAAAAGGCTAAAAGGAGGTTACTAATGCTCACACACTCAGAGGATGAATTGATATTTGGCTATGGTAGCTGTGCTCAAAATCAAACAAGTGCCTTGATCACTTTCGTGCATTCACAAAACCAACACAAACGAAAGATTAAACATAATAATATCCAGTTAAAACAAGAAATGTCGGTCTCTTGCATATATACACAATGGAAAGCCACCTCACATTTATGGTAAAAAGGGAAAATTAATTGTGATTTAAGTCATGAGCAAGTTATGCAAAAAGAATGAGTAATATGAAATTTGTACAAATGAAGAGTCTCATAAACATGTTATGCTATAGAAAGCGATAAACGAGTACCTTGATACATACAAAAGAATTGGAGAATTACCAAATGCGACTCCAAGTAATCGAGCCAAAATTTGAGTCTAAGCAACAGCAAAAGAATTAAAAAATAAAACTATAAAATACTATACTATAAAGCCTTGGTGTAAGTGGAAAAAAGGCGAGCCGAGTGAACCATTAAAAAGAGTTCACTGGCCAAAAGTTACAAGGCGCGTGACGCGTGGGTTAGCGCGTGAAGCGTGCTATACTAGTTGGGTAAAAACCAGTACAACAACAATGCAGTCCCAGCCACTCTCCACTTCTCACCTACACAACTCATTTACAAAAAAATTAAACAGAATTTACAACCGTTGGGGTGCCTCCCAATAAGCGCTTGTTTTACGTCGTTAGCTCGACGCCATTATTGTGCTCGGGTAGTAACTTCCTCCACGTCACGCCAATGCTCTCGCCTCAACGCAACCTAAAGAAAATGTCCTAACCACGCACTTGAACAAATGTTACGAAACAATAATATACAACAATACGTAAACAACATGTATTAACAAACACGTAACGATAAGAAAAAACACGATTTTCATAAAAGTTTGGTGAAATTAACTAAACAAGTGGAAAAGTGAAGATTTGAAATTAAAGAACTATCCGAGTTCAACTTGTTTAATAAGTCCACCAAACAAAATTAAAACATGTATCTATATAATCCACTATACAAAAATATACAAGTATTAGGGAATTCACAAATATACGATATTGATAAAACTCAAAAACAAAGAAACTATCGCAATGCAAATTCAATAAAAACAACAATCCCCGTCAATGGCGCCATTTTGTTGAAGCGATAAAGCGGTAAGCAACAAAAGTTTTGGAAATATTTATCCGGGAAATTATCGTGTCCACAGAGATTAGTGCTACTGAATTGCCGTTCGACGGATCCTTTGTTATGAGTTTGGATTAAATGAGTTTTATGTAAACATGAAAAATATAACATATAAACATAAAAAGAATACATTCTTGATAGAGAATAACTTATCTGGTTTGATTCTAAACTACTCCTCACAAACTTAGATTTATCACTCCGCCGCACTCAATCTACAATAATCATCAGAATTACCCCATATCTCTCACATCAATGTCCATTTCTGCAACACCGACGAGAGTTCAACTATATTGCTCTTTCGACGATGTCTCAACCGGTCGAACAAAACAGAGGCATTAAACTTAAATATTATGTGGATGTTAACTCCAATCCTATCTCTAGAATGTAAAGCTAACAGATATCCCCCTAATCAAGATTCAAGATGTCTATTTCTACAACAACACAAATCCAAAGCATTTAAGCAAAAAGATCAAGGAAACACCGATTAAGATTTGAAAAGCAAACTTTATACAACTAATAGAAAGAGTAACAAACATCCATGTGTTTAGAGTAAACTTACAAACAAAACCCAACAAAAGAGAAATACACAAAGAAGAAGGAATAAGAACCAAACATCTCACGGGTTGTCAGCTCCGATTGATGAGAAGTTCGACTTCGCATCATCCGTATGCAAAAAATCTATTTTTCACCTATTTATCTACCAAAAAATCTATTTTTCTACCAAAAAATGTCCTATTATGAGTTGGGGTTCAAAAATACCCAAAACATAACCTAAATAATCTGTTTTTCACCTATTTAAACACTTTGAAACTCGCACAACGCGCTCTGTGCTGTCTTGAAAAAATCAGCTTTAGTGTTTTGGCCATAACTTGAGAACCGTAACTCCGATTTGCGCTCGGTTCGAAGAGTTTAAAAGCTTATTTAATTTCCTATCTAACAATGATAAAATATCAACCAAATTGATGATTTTGTATTCTTTGATTTTGAGCCTTATTCGTTGATGAGTTGGTTCTGTTGCTCAAAATCGCGCGTTTGAAGCCGTGTCTTCGACACTTTACTGCTCATGCTCCAAATACACAAGAATACCTACAAAAAGATACAAAAACTATCAAAAGGTATAAAAGTATATGAAAATACAACTATTCACAAAGTATACGTATTTATTATTCAACGAATATCAACAAAAGTCTCGATAAGTGCCACAAAACATATATACAAAATAAGTACATTTTGACACTTATCACTTGTAAACTCGGGTTAACGTCCCTCTCTTATTATGCAAAGAACACTTTTTTTCTCTCAAAATGTTTGTGGTGAAATAGGTGAGATATTTCCCCTGCTAAGATGATAATTTGTCTCTTCCTCTTACCAAAAATAAAGTTTAGCTTCAATCTTAGGCTTTGAACAAGACACAAATAAAACATCACCAATACACGGACATAACTACGACTGCTCTGATTTCACAAATTTCCTTGGAGAATATGTAGGTACGAGGTCTATCCTCGACGAGCACTCAAAGCATAATTGCCTATAGTTCCCCGAACTACAGATGCTCTGACTACCTCAAGGGATATGTAGGCTGAGATTTGCAAGAATATTTGCGAGCGCACTAAAAAAAACCAGTTTAGGTCCCTCACCCTTTTTAACAATCCTCACTCTTTTCCTTACACAACGGAGAAACTTTCTCAATAAAAAACGAGAAATACAACTCATAGCACAAACATAAATAAAAGGCTTCCAATCCTCAATCTCTCAGGTGCTCTGCACCTACACATCATTAGGGTTTATTTATATTTTTTCCCTTTCCTTCATAGGATATATTAAAATTTCAAATGTAAACGCGTTCCCAAGAGTGATGGACCCTCCTTGGGAAGGGGTGTCACCTTCCGCGTGGTACACCACAACATCCTCTGCAACATCATTTGGATTCTCAGTATTGTTGGTAGCTTGAGCGTGATAACGCATGCTTATTCTTTTGAATGAATTTGTTTTTGTGTTTTGGTTCTTCCGCTTTTATATTGTTCCTTATGATTCTTCATCCTCTTCTCTTGGAAGTTTAAAAATCAAATATGCTCATTATTGTTTCTTTAATTTTATACGCTTTCTATTCTCTTTGGAAGTTGGAAAGATTACATACCTCGAGTTGTTCAAATTTATTGTGTACTTATAATACAAGTTTTGACAATAACTCAAACATGGTGTAGTGTTGATTCTGGTATGATACGATTGACATTTATTCACATATAATATCACAACAATTATTAGGAATAACTGTTGTTAAAGAGTGTGTGCTTTCCTGTTTACTACGACAGTCACTGGTCCGTGATTGAAAGTGTCGCATATACTACCACACGCTACATAACAACGACTGGTCCTGTGTGATTATATATGTTTCTCAATCGTTGTTAAATGTCTTTTTTTGTAGTAGTGAACCTTTGTAAAAGGTAGGAACTAAAAAACTATATTGAAGATTAATTTTAGCTAGGGAAAATATAATAAATAATAAAGTATAAAAGAAATGAGGGACATAAACCTGACTCAACAATTAAATAGTAGTCCTAAACAGGTAATGCAAAACATCATGTAGCAAATAGATACACACATAGGCATAACCTTGCAAATCCATCGCATGGCTTGAAACCATATGGTAAGAACAATGTGTAAAAATTCGGAAGCATTCTAAACAATCCCATCTTTTAAGGAAGGTTGAACAAATCGATCACAAACACTAACAAATTCGCATAATGCATAATAGCAACCCCTGTGATTTAGGGAAGGAGAAATTGGGTGGGAGGTGAAGAGGTCTTTAACACATCCGTGAAAAGGTCTTTAATCACCACAAAAACCATTGTCTGGGTGGGAGAAATTGGCCAAAATCCAAACGCTTAACCACCATGGAACCACTGATGGGGTGGTGGAGATTCAAACGCCTTAAAAACTACAAATCTCAACTGATGTGGAAAGAAACGAATATGAAAATCAAGAAACAACCGCCAACAAAGCGCAATGTGAGAATAACAACAACAACCAAATCTAATGAATCAATCTTTAAACTAGAAGAAGAGCTTCCATAGGCGATGAGGTTCCTTGAAACAACCCAAAAATGATTTAGGGAAGGTGGTGTCGCGACATTAGAAACGTGACCACACCACTTTATCTTGCACCTAGTGAAGAATGATTTTTGAAGTGTATAGACAAATTTTTAAAATTTAATCTATAAAATTAAATTTACCATTATCATATTCTAAAAATTAACATTATATTAATGATAAATTCATTTGTCTCTAAAAAGTTATGAGGCCAAAGAAGCAATGGTTGACATTCAAGTTTCAACTAACTAATCCATTCTTTTACAATCTTCGAGGAAGAACAATATCTAAATACAAGCCATAACATAAGCCATAACATTAGTATAAGTAGCTTGAAGAAAAAAGAAGCAATCATATATGGGTCCTAACACCAAGCATAAAATGGATCCTCATCATCAATCTCAGCAAAATAATCATAAAGATAGTGACATGCAATGGAACAAAGCTGAAAAAACAACAAAACCAAAAAGCAGACGATAAAGGCCAATATGGAGAGAAAAAAAAAAAGACAAAAATCAAAGAAATACCTCTAAGGACATCACTCTTGTAAATACTAATAGCAAAAAGATAGTTGATAGGTTTGTAAATACTAATAGCAAAAAGATAGTTGATAGGTTTATCGATAACGATAACACCATCAATGACATAAAGCAGGAGAAACAAAGCATTGGGGTTTACATACTCATTTCTTAAACCCAATTGTAAAAAAGATTAATTCTTCTTTATTATATCCATTATGCAAACCTAAACGGCCCTTTTCAAATATACCCAATTCACATAAATTCTTTAAAATTTAATTTATATTATTAAATATTTTTAAATTAAAAATTTATTAAAGATAAAATTCATTTATCTCTATAAAGGTGTAAGGTGAAAGATGCAATAGTTGGCTTCAACTCACTAATGAATAATCCATTCCTTTACAATATCATCCAAAGAAGAACAATATCTGAGCACAAACCTCAGCATTAAAAAAGTAGCTTAAAGCAAAATGAAGCAACCATATAAGATAATCAAACTAGTCATCAGTTGCAACATTTCAGAAAAAAAACAGGAAGAAAGAAAACCAAAATCAGACGCTAGAAGATGAAGATGGTGCTGACTTCAGATAAACTTTCAGAAAACTTTCGAAACTCTTCATTCTTTTCTTCAAACCTATCATGTCAACTTTCATAGTGTTCAAATTACTTTTCATAGTCTGAAGCATCACCAATAGATCATCCAACTGCGCCGCCTTGTTCACCAACAACTCCGCCGCTTCTTCGTCATCCTCGTCCTCCTCCTCACCACCACCATCATCATCATCATCATCTTGAACATCGTTCGGCGCATAAAAATCATGCGATCCAAACGATTCCACGTGCTCCATAGCCGTCGAAGTTAGATCAATGATATCACTGAACGATCTGTGCAAGTAACTCTCCACGAATTGAGGATCAACCACCATCGATTTCCACCATTTGCAAACGCATCTTAGTTGCAAAGGATCAGTTAAATCAATTCTGGTAAGGATTTCGATTATTAGTTCCTCTGGGAGAATCGTGTTTATTGACTCCGCCGTGGCTTCAGTCATCCTGCGTAGTTGTTTCCGTGTTATTACCGCCATTGTTAAGGGTTAGATTTTGTATTTTAGGGTTTTTGCGGGTTTAATTTACTGTAGCGGTTTTTATTTCCGCACGGGTCCGAACGTGTGCACTTTCGTTTTATATAACCTCATAGTACCAAAATTATTGAATAGCCCCTTTTGCTTTTTTTTCATACATAATAAATTGGGGCCAATTTTGATATTTCACCACACAAAATTAGTTTTGGTTTAATGTAATTTTTGTGATAGGGGTGATTAGTCATTGCCACAATCACCAAATTATTTTAATTATTAATAATAATATTTAATTAAAATGAATAATATTTTTTAATAATATTAGTAATAATAAAAATAATAATTTAGGATAGCTTTGGTCTTATTTATAAGAAAAACTTTACTTTTTTAGGTTCATTGAAAAGACAATGTATATGGCTAATATATTGTCTAAATACATTAATTATTTAATGTATCTTAAAAATACTTTTTTTCTTATAAATAGAATCTGAGGGAATAATATATTAGTACTAGAACGTATCTACTAGTAATATAACAACAATAACTTAAATAGTGGAGAAGTTTTTGCATGGAACTTTTGTTTTCCCTGCTGCCACACCATCGACACCGGTCAAGTCACCAGATAAAGGTGCATCTAAGTCTCCTAGACCGCCATTCTGGGATATTCTCACTGAAAGACAAGGAGTCACTATGTGAATGAGATAATGGACCTAATTGAAAATGGACTATAAAAGTCTCTCTAGAAAGAAAAAATTGATTGCTACCAAATGTCACGATGGATGAGAAGCTTTTTGAAGAAATATGCAATTCTTGGAAGGAAGAGCTAGTCATAAAACTTCTTGGAAAGAATGCGAACTATCGTTTGATCATGAAGGATATGTTGAAGAAGAAATGAAAACTTACCAGAGGTTTTGAGATCATAGACGTTAACAATGGTTTCTTTATGGTCAAGTTTGAACTACTCGCAAGTAAGGAGAAAATTGTGTTAGAAGGCCCGTGGATATTGTTTGACCATTATTTGGTAGTGGCTCGATGGACTCTATACATTGCATCTCCTCTTTCAAAGGTGGAGAACACTTTGGTTTAGATCGATTTCCATTTTCCAGGACTTAACTTATTGTATTATGATGAAAGTGTCATTCTTGGTTTGACATATTTTATCGGCACTCCTGTTAAGGTAGATTTTAACACCCTAAATGTAGATAGGGGAAGGTTTGCGAGAATTTACATGGAATCTATATGACCTTATCGGTTATCAGAAAGGTTAATGTTACTGGCCATTTATACAAGGTTCACTATGAAGGTCTTCACATTATTTACTCCAGATGTGTCTATTATGGACATCACACACGTGATTTCCATAATACACCCAATAATCTAATGAAGTCGATCGTTCCTACGGTGGCGCAACCAAGAGGTCTTCCAAGCAAATGTTGTCCATGAGCAAAGGCTAATGGAACTACATTAGGAAGTGGGCGATTATAGTGCCAAAATTATAGCAAAATATTTTGGAGAAAAATGCAGTCATGATGATTGGCTGGTGGTGCAAAGGAAAAAATGCAACAAAAGAGTCAGTTATGGTCAAGGGAAATCTTTATCAAATAATGCGCCTAGATATTCAGTGAGTTCTAAAATCAAGGGGATTGATGTTTCCTTAAAACAAATAAGCTCAGACACCAAAACTGCTTGACCCAATCACTTAACGCAGTTTCTAAGAAATAACCATTTGATAAGAGTAGTCACATCTTAGACGCGCGTCAGCCGTCACATAGAGGGGACCCATGCTCCAAGGAAAAGTCTGCAATGTCGTAATCACATCTTGCTATTAGTGGGTCTTCCCACAAAACTAGGAAAATTCCTTCCCAAAACAAAAGGGTGTGCCTAGCACTGGTTGGAATTTCTTCAAATAGGCTCAAGTACGTGGATTTTGAAGTTCTTAGAAGAGGTAGCCAGCTGTAGGAGATTAGTAAACAAGGGTTTATCAAACCTATAAATAAAGAGGAAGTGCGGCAGGCGCTCAAGAGCATTGGTGAAACGAAATCCCCAGGCATAAATGGATTCAACTCTAAAATTTTCAAGACGGCTTGGAATATCATTAAGAAGGACTTCGTAGAAGCCATATTTGATTTCTTTGAGAAAAATTATCTTTATTCTGCTTGAATTGTTCATTAGTAACTTTGATTCCTAAAAGTCATGAAGCAATTTCTATGAAGGATATGAGGCCGACCGCGTCTTGCACCACAATTTACAAGGTTATTTCAAAAAGATAAGATCAAGAAACTTTCTCAAAAAGATTTCAGTACAACGGTATGCTTGAACAAATCCACCATTACCAAGACGTTCGTACTATTCAGAAGTTGTCTTCCATGCTATCATGATAAAGTTCCAAGCTACGGGCTAAGGAAGTAACGTGTTGTACTATCCAACATCTACGCTTGAAACTATCAGTTGGAACGTAACCAATGGCTCTGGAAAGGAATCTTCTATCCTCCCAACGTCTCTTTCTTTGAATACTATAAAAGAAGATTAAGATTTAAGAAGAAAGGTTGTGAATGCTGAAATAGCGAATGCCTAGGCTGCAAATGCTACTCAAGCTGCTTATGCTACTCAAGTCAAAATACTTAAGCAAAGCTGAAAGCTGAAGGAAGGCTCCCATTCACCTTCAGAGTCTTTCTTAGTATCTCGTAACATTTCGAACTCTACAAACCTTCTGGGTATTTGTCTCATTCTTTGTGGTCTCTGAACATGTTCTGAATCTTCTTCAGAACTTGGAACAGTGTCAGCTTCTGGACCTCCTCCAAAAACACCATCTTCATAATTACCACCTTCAGAAGTTTGACCTATGGAGTCTGGACCACCTTCAGATTCTGGATCACCTTCAGAGTCTGGATAACTTCCAAAGTCTCCGTCAGATTCACCTTCAAAGTCTCTTTCAAACACTGATTCATGTTCAGAATCAGAATCATCTTTTGACTCTGACCCGTCTTCAAAGTCTCCTTTTAACTCTAATTCCTCTTCATAATATTCAGATTCTGAAACATCTTCAAAAGTTACCTCAGGTTTTAACACTACACCAGAGTTGGATTGAGATTTTCTCCAATACCATGCTTCTAACTTCATCACAATGATGTATCTGTTGACTTTAACTTCAGAGTCATCTTCTGATTCTGACTCATCTCCAAAATCAGACTTGACTTTAGATTCAGAGATAACTTCTGACTCAGACTCATATTCAAAGTCTCCTTCAGAATCAGAAAATGTTACTCGTACAGGCTCCTCGTCAGATTCATAAGCTATCTATAGCACAGGTTCCTCATCCGATTCTCCTTTGGCTATGTTTGTTTCTTCTGACTTCCTTTCCTTATTTGACTAACATTCCTTAGCAAAGTGGTCAAACCTATTACACCAGTAAAATTGAACCATTCTTTTATCAAGCTTCTCCTTTGCCTTCTGATGTTTCTTCCCATCAGAGTAGGAGGCTTCTAACTTTTGAGAACCACCATATAATTTCTTGACTTCAACCAAGATTGCTTCTGGTCCTTCTTGACAAAAGAAGCTTTTAGAGCCTTCTCGACCTCTCTCACAGAGGTTCTCTCAGTTAGACACAAATCTTGTGCTTCTAGACTGCTTTGCAGCTCTTCAATTCTCATGGTGCTCAAATCCTTAGATTGTTTAATAGCTACAACAATGTAATCAAATTGAGGAGTAAGTGATCTCGGTACCTTCTCAATAATCATTTGTTCTGAGAGAGTTTCTCCACAAGTTTTCATCTCATTAGTGATCAAAATCACTCTGGAGATGTAATCAAGTACCTTCTCATTGTTCTTCTTAATGAGATTCTCACACTACTTACGTAGACTCGGAAGCTTCACCTTCTTCACTGATGCGTCACGGCCATAGCACCGTACCAGTGTGTCCCATGTAGCCTTCATCGTCGTCGAATCAAAGATCTTTTCAAACACATTCACACCCACGCATTAATGGATGTAGAACAACGCTTTATGATCCTTCTTATTTGTTTCTCGTTGCGCGTTTCTTTGTGCTTCAGTTGCATCCGCAACAAATGACATGTAACCCTCGTAGACAGGATCAAACACATCTTGAGTGTCAAACAACACACGCATCTGAATCATCCACCTACTCCAATTCATTCTATTAAACACCAGAAGTTTTATTTTTAAACCACAGTTTCCACTGTTCATCTTTGATATTTTGTAAGAAATCACTTAAATCTCACCAAACACTCGTGTATCCCGGTCCGTCGAAATCAAGAAATGTGATTCTGCTACGATTCTGATCTTCAATTCATTGTGAATTGAATGAATCTGAAATCAAAACAATCACACACCTCACGTACACTCGTGTTTTCCTTCCCGTGGATCTGAACAGGAGCTCTAATTAGCAATTGTTGGTGCACAGCAGAGCAAGGTAAAGATGGAAGAAGAGAGAGAAATTAAAGTGTAACAAATTTTTCTACTCAATTGAAAACGGTTACAAGAATGATTCTACTCTGTTACTAATTACAAGACAAAATTGTAATATATACTAAATTCATATTGGTCCAACTAGTTAAAGTCCAACTCAAGGCCCACAACAAGCTAATAGTAAATACTGAATGTGCAATTACACCAACAAGAAATTATAATTTTTTTGAAAAAGATGAAAATGTGTGTAATGTAAAGAGAAATAGACTCAAAGACATAGTGAATACGGCGCCTTAAAGGCCCCAAAGCTCTTCCCCTTAAGTTAAGGCGATCCATTAAATATATATATTTACTTGAGAATGTAACATAGTTCATTAGACGTCTAGCCGATAGATGACAACTTATCAAGAATTGAAGAGTTTTGAGATCCACAAGACAAAGTGATTGAGATACAAACTAGTTTTTTTTTTAGCTAATCTTACGAAAAAAATTTAGTCGTCTTGTATATTTTAAATAAAGTCTGGTGAGACATGAGCTTTCCTAATATTAGATTATAGATTCTTATGACACACATTCAAGGTTGAGACTTGAGATTATGTATGGGTTGCTTAAGTGGTTGCAATCAAATAGCACGTTCAATTGCAACTTTTGTGTTGAAGTGAATTGGACTATACTACTTGTGATGGTTGTGCTTTCAATTTACCCAAACATCGTAAAACAGAAAATTGAGTTTGCCCAGTGAAGACGTTTGAGAATAAAGAACCAAACAGTCGCTATATGCTGTGTATTTTTTAAAAAGTTGTATCTTTGATTTTGAGCTAAATATTATTATGCGTAGGCTATAGGTTAATAAAATATGAAATGACTAAATATATTAATAGGCGTAGTTCAAGTTCAAAATTTGGAATGCATGCATGGTTGAATAGTCATCAATCTATAAATTTTTTAAACTTAATATTTAAGAACCGATTAATTTGTGAGAGAATCTCAACATAACCGAAGTCCAATTAAAGCGAGGACTAACTTCTTTATAAACTAATCCAATATTAAAATTATTGACATAAGCAAACTTTAAATAAAATGTACATATTAGTTTTAACAATTGGTTTAACTCATCTCAACAAACCTATTTCTATTGTGAAATGTATCATTTTATATAAATATTTTTCAAGCATGAGATTTGGAATTTTTCGAATATATTTTTTCACATCAAAGAATATTGAACATTGCATAAATATAAATAGTAGCGTGTTTGTAACTTGATCAACTAGTGCAGAAAACACTTTTTACATCGGGCGAAAAATATATTTTACATCGGGTCTGGATCCGATGTAAATTCAGGCGATGTAATAAATCCAGGACATTTTACATCGGGCAACAAGTCGATGTGAAAAATCATGATATCACATCGGTTAAAATTACATCTGATGTGAAACAAAATCCAATATTTTTTTTAAAATATATGTGCGATATTTAACTTCGAGTTCGTAATAGTCCGATGTAAAATGTATGTTTTTATATCGGTTTCCATGATAACCCGATGTAAAATGTGGGTTTTTACATCGGTTTCGTATTTGGCCCAATGTAATATGTCCTGTAATTTTTTTATGGATAGATCAGTTTCACCTTTTTTTCTTTAATTTTGTTATACCTAATTTTTTATATTTTGTCAATATCACACAGACCACATTCACCTATCTGATAGATAAAGCTCATAACTTATAAAAAATGAGATTGAATTGAATATTTGCATGTATAATCATAATTTTAAATATCTGATAAGACAAACGAAAGACCAAGAAGTTTGAGCAATTTATGCTGAGATATCCGCCACTATTACAAAAGACAATAGTGTCACTGTTATACAATGAAAGATCTTGTATTTCCTAGTTAGCCATATGACAATCAATAAGACGAGCTTGAATTATTTTGCAGAGGAATAGATCAGAAGGAAGCATCCACCATTCACTTTCTTCCCTGTATTGGTGATTACCACATAGCACAAAGGTTTAGAAAAAGTTGTCAAATAGTCACAGCAAATAGGTACTATCAATTTTAATTATCTGATAAAAAATAATTATTTGCTACTTACATACTAAATTCCAGGATTGAATGTTGGAATGCTTGTCATGTGAATGAACTATATAATGAATAAAACCACAAATGAAGACAACTACCTGATACAAGAGACCCATTTCACAGTTAAGGTTAAAACAAATGCCTGAGATAGTGAACGAGCTTATTTGATATCACTTTAAATAGAAAATAATATAATGAAAAATATGATACTTCACATAAAAGGCATGTGTGGTGTCCGACACCAACACAACAGTGACACATGGTTATATTCAACTATTACTTTTAAAATCAAATTATTATCAGTATTGACATAGTGTTGTGTCTTGTAATGTATGGTGGCCGTGTCAGTGAATTCAAATTCTAGACCTTAAAATACCTATTATATGAGAGATAATAGCAACATATATTTATAAATCAAAACAAATCTCTATTTACAAATTTATAATATTGATTTAGGTCAAATCTAAATACGGTGAGAATTTTATTATTGAAACTTAAAATATTTTTAAACTAGTTAGGTTATGATTCATATTAAAATTTGTGGTAAGAATGTATTAATGTATATACATATCTCAAAATCTGTATGAGAGAAGATGAACAATCTGAGTTGAGATCATGCCTAACTCAGCATGTGTTTTAGATTTAATACATATTACATAACCTCCCTTCTTTCTCTTATACTAGTCAAGTGAGTCACACCTTAAATATAGTATAGACACTAGGTTAAATACTATATACTATATTCTGTTTGGTATAAATTTAACAAAACAGTATTCTTAATCACCTGCATGAACTTACCCTCTCTTCTTAGAGACGTGTTTTGACTTCCAATCTATTCCGTTTGCTAAATATTTATATATTTTAGTTACTTAACTAATTGAATTTCAAACGATTCTTTCACCTATTTTAATTGCAATTTTCTTTGACAAAGACAAACTCAACATGAACACTTCACCAAGTTTATCATCACTTCCAACCTAATCCTTGTTAAGCACTTTTTTTTCACTATAGCCTCCAAAACAAATAAAGACGTGTTTGGATTAATTGATAAAATCTATATCCAGTCAAAATCGATATAAGTTGGTACGTGTGTGCTCATATATTATATAGTATTATATAAATGCTTGTTTTGACTCTTTATAGGTATAAAGCTCAATTAAAAAATGATCATTGTTTCTTTTTCTTTCTCTCTAGTTAGAAGCAAGTTCATGTTTAGAACAACTTACAACATTGACTACGGAGGTCAGATTCCACACAACATATAGCCGAGCAAGGCCAGCTGGTCGCCTAGGCCCTGGACTAAACAAAGCACTGATTCCATATGGAAATGGAAATAACACACCAAGAGGGAGGACAAATAAAACTAAGAAGAAACTCATTAGCGGCAACAAGTATATCTGAAGTAATGTAAGCAACACTAAGATGAAATCTACAAGGAGTAATATAGACATAAACAGACCAACTAGATCCTGCAATGAGACAAAAGAGGGTTGGAAAAATTCGAGCATGGAGACACGCAAGGTTTTATACAAATGAATATAATGCAGTTTTATAAAGATGAATATAATGCAGTTAACAAGGGAAACATCTTAATACCTGATGGCCAACAGGTTTTGTATTAACAAGGTAAACCCTCTGTATAGTCCCCTGAAGCCCTCGGACCTTATCAACTTCCAAGCAACATCCAAACCAGGTAATAAGCAGCAATTAAGAATCAGTGAATGCTATAACATTTTGATAAGGAAGAAGATGAGAGAAGAGAATAGTACCACATCAATTGGAGTATACACAGCTTGTGACACAACCGACGATGCCATGCCTGCAATGCCATTCGCTATGGCAGCCTTACTAGTTTCAGATAGTTCAAACGGTTTAACCATCTTGAAGGAAGCTTCCTTAATGGTCTCTAAGAAAGTGAGAAATACGATTCTGGTAGGTATTGTTCCAGTAAGGACCGTCGCAAACCCTTTATACAAACCATGGATACCGTCTTTCTTAAGCAATCCTTTGACAATAGAAGATGCCGTTCTCTCTGCAGCATCCTTTGTAAAAAACTGCATCTTAGTCTTCACAACAGAGATATGGTAGAGTAACACAGTAATACCAGAAAATAGTCCAGCTCCCCTACATAGAATTTCATTACATCTAGCCTACAGAAACAAACAACTAATCTCAATAAGGATAAAAAGCTTCGCAAAACTATAAAAAAAAATGTTTATTAGTATTTACAATCCCCACCAATTTCTATGATAGAGGTTCCATGTAACAACTACTATAAGATCTGAATTACACAAATTGAAAGAAAATGGTTCTGTTACAATTACGGTGTTTGATTTTATTTGTCTTCAATAATTCTTACCACAATACAAAGAACACACAAACATTTACTACAATTCACCTGTATATAATAGCAAAATCCAAACACATTAAAACACAAAAGCCAAACAAAGCATATAAAATTCTTACACTATTTTCAGACAAATATCAGAATGTTGCTACGGTTAGTAAGAAGAGAAGAAGGAGTCAAGAGTCAAGAACCTGTAGAAGAAGGATGGGTGGTCGTCAGATTTGAATTCGGAGCAAGTGGGTGGTGTCGGCTAGGAGTTGGGTCGGAGAACAAAGGAAGATGGAGGAGGTCGACGAACAAAGGAGGAGAACGGAGGTCGGTGAACAGAGGTCGGCGGAGGAGGAAGGCGAGTGGGTTGTGACGGCCGAAGAAGAAGAAGGGAGAAAAGATTTTTGTGAGATTGGGCGTAGCATAGAAGGGATAGGGTTTTAGAGAAAAATTGGGCAAAACATTTCCATCGGTTTTTTAATGGCCTGATGTAAAGGCCCACTATCGTAACATTTCCCATCGGGTTTTATTTGGACCCATGTGAAGGCTCACTAAGCGTAACATTTATCACATCGGGTATTAACTAGGCCTGATGTAAAATCCCTTATAACAAGATTTTCATTTATTTACAATTTTGCCACCGCTTTTTTTTATTCATTTTATTTACAATACTGCCATTGTGTTATACATTTTTCATTTTTTTATATCATTGGAAATAAATACCTGATGTAAAATGTTTTGACAAATATTTTTCACATCTTATATTTTGATACCTGATGTAAAATTCTTTAAGCAAATGTCCTATTTTTAGTAGTAATAGGGTTTGATGCTATATTAAAATTAGAATTTGGTTTAATTTCTCTTTATGAAACCTATATGATGATGAGTATCATTTTATATAAAATTTTATCAAACTTTATATGTAATACTACAATCAATGTAGGATTTGAAATTTTTCCAATACTACAAAATAACATATTCTTAATATTCTTAAGTCTAATGTCTTCAAAATCACCTATGAGATTGTCATACCACATCTTTGTGTATATTCGCATAAAGTGTTTTTAATAAGAATATGTTGAGTATGTATCATATTAAGGCAAAGAGAAAAATAACATGTGGCAAACAATCATGTATATAATGTCCGAACCTAATATATTGATGTGAGGTTTTATAAAATTAAAAAGTTACTTGCATATGGACATATATTAATTAAAAAGGTTGACCAAGCCAGTTATCAGTGACAAGTTTCAAACATGGCTTAAATTTGTTACATGATTCTTAGTGCTAAGAAAGAAATGTACCTCCCTAGTTGACATGATGTTATCGTCATGCATAACTCTTCATAAGGGTTTGATATTCGCCAAGGTGGATATTTTTTAGGGTTAATAGTACTTCACCCCCTGTAATATTAGCGAATTTTGCTTTTCCCCCCTCCCTACCTTTTGGCAACGGTTTTTTCAAAAAAACCGTTGCCAAAACCTGCCTTTGGCAACGGTAGGGGGGTAAACCGAAACACGCTCATATTACAGGGGGGTAAAGTACTATTAACCCTATTTTTTATTATGACTAATATTAAGACAATGAGAAACACAATATGCGGAAACTCCAAACATGTCTTAGGCCTAGCTGTTTATTGTGGGTAGATGACTGGGAGCGCGAGGGCATTATGCCTCGCGGTAAAGTTTAGGTTTATTAATGTAAATTGATTCGTATTATTATATATATTTATTGTAACACTATAACCTTAATTTATCATAGAAATAAAACAGTTATATCTGCTCTATAGTCACAGAGGTATACATCATTTCCAGAACTACCTTAAAAAGATCCATCATGTTTTTTATGTCATTTTTGTTTCTTTAATATTTCATACTGATTTTTATTCAAACAATTTGTATTAGATGACGATTAATCGTGATGTGACATTTGAGGTGACAAGATTCGGCTAAAAGGGTAATTTCATATTATGGTAAAGGACGGTTAAGGATCAATTGGCTCAACAAATTTTATTGAAGACGCTGCGTGAGTTGAAACCAATTGGCATGGAGGATATATCATAATTTTTTCAGACGACGCACTACGTTAGAGATGAAGTAGAAAGTCGCAAAATTAATTCTCCGATGTATTTTAGATGAGGTGATGTATCATATTCTGAACCTAACAAAACCGAAGGAGATTTCAGAAAAACTGGAGAGTCAATATTTGTCAAAGACAGTAGTAAAAAAGTTGTTTGCAAAGTAGCGACTATACAATGTAAAGGTGGAAGAAGTATTTGATTTGCGACAGCATGCCAATGTTTTAAGCAATAGAAGAAGCGTGTCTTTGTTGTTACACGTAAGTTGTGAAGGGATTCAAGTAATAGAATCTAATTAAAGTTATAATCAACAAATATGTTAAATTTTGATGATCAGTTAGTAATGAAGTAGTAAGTAGCAACAAATTTGACAACATCTTGTTTGTGCAGCAAACAAAAGTAAGTACTTAAGATTATTGACTCCATAGGAACTGATGTGATTTCAAAAAATTTCAATAGTTTCTAAGATTTTAAGAAAATTTTGTGTAGGAATTTATTTGTGTAATATTTAATGATAAAATAATGGTAAATGAACTTGGTGTTTTAACATATCAGAAGGCTTGATGGGGTTAGATTTAATCATCTTATTTTCATGTATTATCGTGATCAGTAATACGTATCTCTGATAAGCAAATAATATTACCATTTATTATTCTTTGTTCATTGTTCATTGTTTATGTCTAAATTAACAATGTAAAATCAATTGTATTGAATAATAGACAATCTGTCAGTTTACTAATATACCATTAAGATTCATTAGTATTTGTGGATGTTAGACATAAATCTATGTCTAGAGTTTAGTATCTTGAAGATGAAAAGCTTTGATCGAGTAAAGAAAATTATTTCTCAATATTGATTCAAAACCATGAATGTGAAGTCAAGACTATTTAAGTATATGATTTGATAAAGACAACTAATATGCATTTGTATCAAGAAAGGATGAGCAAAAGGAACAAATGGCTATGGATCAAGATTGCAACTTTGATGAAAATTAGTTTTGATTGATTGATCTTCAAACTCAAATTGGTACAAGTTAAAATTTAAACCTTAGTATAATTTAGTGCTAAAAAAACACCTATATTTTCAAGTAATTTGCACAAGCATTTTTCACTTTTTGCTTCTGAGTAACCGGTTACATGAAGTCACGTAATCGGTTACTTGAAACTGGCAGTGTCTCTGTTTACATGTTTTTGGCTTGTTTTGGACGAAGTAACTGGTTACCTCATACCAAGTAATCGGTTACCTATGCATATTTTTTGAAATTTTTAAGGCATCGCTTCAAAGTAACCGGTTACCATTGAACCAGTGAGACTTTTTCATGCATTTTTTTATTCAAACAAAATTATTTTTTAAGCCATTGACCATTGCATTAGTTGATCATTATACATCCTTTCTAAATGGTATGATACTCATATAAATATCATACAATTCAGATTTCAATGCTTCACCTCTTTCATTGCAATTTAACATCATTTTCTCACAAATTTTCATACAAGTGCTTTTGATACATGAACTTTCATTGAGATTTTTCTGCACATTGTTTCATATCAATTAAAAAAAATTTCTCATTCATTCATAAACACTTGAGCACTATTATATCATTATAAATTGCTTGTTTGAAAGAGAAGATCAATTCTAGTGATTGATATATATTCATATACTTTCTTTAGTTCAATTATTTCCAGATTTTGGTTGTTGCACTTTGCTGTCCAGGATTGTTGGAAGAAAGATAATTGATTTTGAGAGGATTGTTCTCATTCCAATTTGGTTGATCACAAGAGGATTGTTCTTATTGATTGTGTTAGTCTTGTACAAATCTTAACAATAGTAAAATCTCTTTCGTGTTGAAAGGGGACTGAATTACTCTCGGATTGTGAGTGGAACCATGATACATCCTTGCGTTCTTTATTTTTCTGCACTCTTTACTTTCATTAAATCACCATAAATCAGAAAAATAATTACCTTCATCACTAAAACCAGAAAAATTTTAAAGTACCTAATTCACCCCCTCTTATGCACAATATGAACTTAAAATGAAAACATGTTCTATTTAGCTTCTCTAAAATAAGAACTAAGCATGAAGATGATCATCAATATTAAAGCACAATTTGAATTACATAAAATACCATGATCAAGAGCGATACCTGAATATTTTAACGACTATATCTAACCCCAATAAAAGAGAAATTATCCACTCTTCCTCATAGTAGTTGTACAATAAGTATCTAGAAGAAAGAATTGGAATAACATCTATATTGATTTCTCGGACAATGTTTCCGCCTTCAATCTTCCCTCTTTATTTCTCAATTATTGTCTTGGATTTTCTGGTAAAATTAGGGCCTTGAATAGTTTTTCAAAATGTTTCAATTATGTAAAATCAATAAATTTGGCACTTATTACATCAAATAGAGAAACTTCTTGCAAACATGTGATTCAGGTGGATGTTGATCCGCCAACATTGAACAATATGCAAGTAGTGCTTGAACCACAAGAGGAACCAAATTCTAATACTGAAATTGACCATAGATGTGAAATTTCAGATGGAGTAAAAGATTATATTCTAGTATGTGACAGAGAGCAACACTCAACCAAGATACCGAAAAGATATGGGCATGAAGACTTGATAGCCTATGCACTTCTTACTAGTTTTGGAGACCGTTCCATCTTTTGAGAGGCTATAGCTAGCCAAGACAAAGATAAAAGAATGGTGCAATGGTGGAGGAGATGGAGTCCTTGAAAAAAATTAGATATGGGAGCTTGTTCATCTTTCTAAGATGAAAAGGCCATCATATGTAAGTGGTTTCTTAAGAGTAAATCAGCAGTAATAGAAAAAGAAGGGGAAAATTCAAGGCTCTTCATGTATCAAAGGGGTACTCATAATAGAAAGGGATTAACTATGATAAAAATTTATCTCCAATTGTAAAGCATACTTATATCAGGGCGGTGTTAACCTTGGTAGCCAGCCGAAGCATGCATTTAAAGTAGATGGATATGAATATATCATTTATTTACATGGAGCATTAAGAGGGGTTTTGGGATGCTGAACATGGAAGACTAGTTTGTAAATTCAAGAGGTCTTTGTATGGTTTAAATCAGTGTACCAAGAAATGGTACAAACACATTCATTCATACATGATTAAGATTAGCTAAAAAAGGTGTGAGTATGATTGTTGTGTTTATGTTAGAAGCCTTCATGATGAATCTTTTATTTTCTTGTTAATGGCATGTTGATTGTGTTAATAGTTTACATGACGTAAATGAACTGAAAATTATGTTGGGAAAGGAGTATTACATGAAATAATTATGTGCTTCTAAGAAGATTTTTGGTATGGAAATTCACAAGGATATGAGTGCTAGAAAATTATGGTTCTCTGACAAAAGTTATGTTAAAAAGGTGCTAGACAAGTTTGACATGAGTAACTCAAAAGTTGTGAGTACTTCATTCTCGAATTCCTTTAAGCTCTCATTGGATAGTGTCCCGAGACAGAGCAGAGTTTGAGAGTATGTCAAATATTACTTATGCTAGTGATATTGGTTGTTTAATGTATGTTTTGGTCTGCATCAGACCGTATTTAGCACAAGTTGTAAGCTAAGTTTTAAGTTTATATCTAAACTGGGAAAACGTCATTGGGAAGTTGTCAAGTGAATTTTCAAGTATTTAAAGGGTAGAATATATCATGGTATCATTTTTAGCAATTAACAAGGTGATTTTTCAATTATAGAATATGTTGATCCATACTATGTTGATGATATGAATGATATAAGGTCTACAACGAGGTATATTTTTACTTTAGTAGAATGGCTTATTTGTTGGAATTCATTGAGTCAAACCATAGTGAGCATGTCGACAACTAAAGTAAAGTGCATGGCGACAAGTGAAGCTGCCAATGAAGCCTTATGACTTACTGGATTGTTAATAGAGTTGAGTGTTGAGCAAGGTGGAGTTTGGTTGAATTGTGATGGTTAGAGTACCATTTTTTTGGCAAACAACCAAGTGTATCATGTCAGGATCAAGCATATTTATGTAAGTTTTTACAATATCAGAGAGTTACTTGCAACTAAATATATATTACTTGGAAATGTTCATACTTCAGAGAATATAATTGATATGTTGACCAAGCTAGTCATTACTGACAAATTCAAGCATTACTTGGACTTGTTACATGTTTCTCAGTATTAAGTAGGAGGTTTATCTCCTAGATGCTAGAATGTGATCATCATGTAGGAAGTCTTCATAGGGGTTTGATATTCTCCATGGTAGAGATTGTTGAGTATGACTTATATTAAGATAAAGAGAAACAAAATATGTGCAAACTTTAAATGTATCTTAAGCCCAATTATTTGTTGTGGGACTTAGGATGCAGGAGCGTTAGCTTCTACGTTACAGTTTAGAGGTATTATTATAAGTTAAGTCCTAGTATTATGTATATATATTTCTTGTAACACTAATTTATCACATAAATAAAACATAAATATAATTGTTCTATAGTCGTAGAGATATGCATTATTAACAGAACTATGTCAATAAAAACTGATTGTCTTTATCTTTTACTTTTGTTTCTTTAATCTTCTATGCTGGGTTTTTTTCTAATAGAATATTGTTATTCATTTAACTTATAAATAACAAATTTAATTTTATAACAAAACCCTGGTGCGTACGCCAAACGCGTGTGTATGTTCGGGGTACGTTTTTGGATGGAATATGATTCTGGACACGCATTTATTTGCAGACGGTCATAAAAATAAGAAGTTGAAAGAAGAGAAAACTTGAGAATAATAGTAATTTAAGTTGAAATAGTAATACATGTAGAAGATGAAATGTAAACAACAATATTATGAATAATTTGATTAAAAAAAATTATTGAAACTTGTATTAGATAAATCATTCGTTTTAGTTTTTTATAAATCAGATAATTATTTTATAAGAGAAAATACAATTTTAAAATATATACTCAATCTTTTTTAATAAGCTCCCTTAATCTTTATCACATATTTGAAAAAAGTGGTCCATAAATTTCTATTATTCAATATTTGGATCAGTAGTAAAGTGGTTTCCGTTAATGACAATAGTATTTTTTCCCGTATATAAAAATATTTTAATCAAGAATATATTTTTTTCCGTATATAAATATTATTTTTGTTTTGACATTATTTATAAAAATATTTGAATCAATAGAAAAGTTGTTTCCGTATATATAAAAATATTTGAATCAACTATGTATTTTTTCCATATATAAATATTATTATTGTTTTTACAATATTTATAAAAATATTTGATCCAATAGTAAAGTTGTTCCCGTTAATAACAATAATAATGTTTATAAAAACATTTGGATCAACAACGCATTTGTTACACGGGCCTACGTAGTACGCACGGATACTTGTATAGTACATGCAAGTGTTTTCAAAATGTAGTAAAAATGAAATGAAAGAAAGATAAAATTGTTTAACTAAAAAAGTTTATTATTTTTAAAAGAGATAGTAAATTGATGTCTATAATTTTTTCCATATTTAAAAATATTCTAATCTAACGATATATTTTTTCGCATACAATTTTTTTGTTTTTGTATTATTTACAAAAATATTTGAATCAATAATAAATTTGTTCCTGTTATTATTCAATATTTTGATGAGTAACTTCATGTTCTCATTATAATAAGATTACACTTCCAACAGTTCAGCCCAAAACAAAAAAACACTCTGTTGAGCACATTCATATGATTGATTAGCTCAATTGTTACCTTTGCCATATATGACAAGTATAATATCCGTGGACATGTGTGTGTAAAGTTTATTGGCCCTATAAAATGGGGTTTTGCAAAATTCACACATAGGATGCCCCATTAAACCACCTCTCTCAATCTCACTTCCATCCACCTCATAATCACCTGTGTTTATGTGTTGATTTAATTAGGCCCTGGTATATAATTTTTGCTCACATATAAACACTTATGTCATAGAAATGATGGTATAAAGACTCAATGAATACATGTCACAAAGGTAAAGATACACATCGAAAAATTGAAAAGTTGAGTAAATTTCTTTAACATTACCAACCTTGCACCATCTTTTGGAGGATTTCCACAGCAAGATTTTCAAAAAGATGTCTTGGTCACACCTTGGTTGTGAGGATTCCAAAAAACTAAAATCTTAAACAAAATCATGGCTTATTCTACATAAAAAATAAACCCTAAAATGAAGATTTTACATCTGAAACATCAAAATTATACGTTTTCATAGTCGACCCACATAAATGTAGCTCCCAAATTAAAGTTAAATAAGTAAAAAAACACAATTTTTATAGAAAAGGAGAATGCACCAAGACTAACACCCCGAGTGAGGACCTGAATATATAGTCTCACCGATCATACCCATAGCTTCTCATGGATAAAACACAATATATTAATAATTTCATAAATAAATTCATATAGTATAGAAACATAGCTTCTGTTGCGGTCCAATTTTAAATGAAACTGAAAATAAAATTTGAAGAATAGAGAAAGAGAACGAACCAAGACAAACACCCTGAGTGACAGGTCTGAAGAGATTTGATAGAATCAACAGTCTCACTGATCATACAAATAACCCCAAAAGTCTAAACACGCGCAAATAAATAATAAATAGAACATCTCCAAAAATTCAAACCCACCCGCATTAATAAAGGTGTTGTGATTGATGGTTGCTTCAAGCTTTTGTGATGAAGACTCACGGTTCTTGGAAGTCATCAAACCGTACAGAAGCTCGTGTATCTCAATCTTCATGTCTGATGAAGACGATTTATATGTTTTAGCAATATCTCCAATTGTTTTCTGCAACAAAATATACACATGAAAATTGAAAACTTTTCAAATTTTAATTCAAAACATACAGATAAAAAACATGAAAAATGCTTGAATGAACTATCTTGTGCTTAGAAGAAAAGGCCATTGTTGGCATGGGTTTTGCTCCTCCCGAAAAATACATAATGGAAAGTCTCTAAATCCATCAAATACCAAATATATTAACATAGAAAATTGGAAGAAAAAAAGTTTGAAACATATCCTGTTTCAGAATAATCACTGTCGGCCACTGCGAACGAACACTGTCAAAGAATCCATCACCAAAAAATGCAACTATCGTCGTTAGCGTTTTAGCTCCGACCACCATCACCCCACAAAAACGCAAACTGCCACCGCCACTAAGAAAGTTCAATCGAAGAAGATGATGAAGAAAGTTGAGAGAAAAAAAGATGAAATGCAAAGAGAGGATAGGTTCAGAGAGAAGATGATGAAGAATGTTGAGAGAATGAAGATGAAATGCAAGTTAGGGTTCAAAGCAAGGATATTTCCGTGAATATGAGAGAAACAATAATGCAAAAGGAAGGGGAATATAATAAAAAGTAATATTTAGACAAAAGAAAGAAATTGAAAATAAATTATATGACATCATCAATTGAACCAATTCTAGCAAGCAACGGTATAATACAATAACCATGTAGTTGAAATCAAACAAGGAAATTTCTCTATAGACCTCCCAACCTTCTAGTCCACCTCTGGTGAAAAACCCAAACTACCCCTGACTTCGGAAGTTCATTTCCGAAATGCAAGAAAAAGGCGTTTTCGGAGATGCATCTCCGAAAGCGTCTTTTTTTTTGAAAAAATTGTCTTATTTCGGAAGTTCATTTCCGAAAACAGCATTTCGGAAGTGAACTTCCGAAATACTGCACGTTCTGCAGATTTATTAAAACACTCCCCCTCCCCCATTCATTTACCCTAACTCAAATCAAAAACAAGCAAAGGCGAAAATTTGTGCAAACAGAATTCCAAGGCTGCATCAAGGCTCCAATCACACTGCTAAACAACATTCAAAAGCCCTCAATTCTAACACTTTGTAAGTTTTGAAATTTTTAGATTCATTATTCAAATGCATGTTATTTAGGGTTTTAATTGCATAAATGATATATGGTTAGGTTGTTAGTAGTATTTAGGTTGTTTAGAAGCATTTTGATTTGGTTTGAAGTTTGGTTTAGGGGTCTGCCATGGAAGTTGCAGAAAACTCCATCGCAGGGGTGTTTCGGAAGTTCATTTCCGAAAACACCTTCATCCTAGTTTTCGGAAATGAACTTCCGAAATGTATCATGTAACGCCCGTATAATTTTAATATTAATTTAATTTTATTATTGAATTAATAATTAGAATTATTAAAGAAATTGTGGAAATAATGAATAAATGAGGTTTTGGCTTTTGGGCCATAGGTGGAAATAGAGGAAGAAGGGGGGGTAATTCTGAAAAACCTTTTTCTAATTTTATTATTTCATAAACATTGGAATTGGGAAAAAGAAAGAGCGTGAAAGAAAGAAGTCTGAAGAACGAAGAACGTGGAGGAGAACGGTAGAGGGAGAGACCAAGAATCCAGAATTTTCTAAGGTAAGGGGGGACTTGTCTTAGTTATCATCTATTATCGGGTTAGGGGTTGATGATGCTGAATAGATGTAGAATTCGGATCAATTGAGTCATATGATAGGTTTAGGGATTGTGTCAATTGTATGATATTGACCCCTGTGTTTGAATCTATAATGTATGTGTTGTTATAGTCTCATTTGATGTATAATTGGTGCATTACGAGTTGTAATCTGTGTTGTTTCTGCATTCTATTTCTTCATGTTCGCACTGGTATGTGTTGGGGTGTTTTGGGATACATGGAATGCTGTTTTTTCTGCAGATTGGGGTTTTCAGAATCGCGGTTCGCGCCGCGTACAGAGGGGAGGCGCCGCGAACCTGAAGGCAGAAGGTCAGGAAGTTTTGTTGCGTTCAGTACGCGCCGCGAACAGGTGACTGCGCCGCGAAGGCGTTGTTTCGATTCGTTCCGCGCCGCGAATGTGTGATGGCGCCGCGTGCTGTTGTTGTTTTGTGATATTTTAAGAAAGTTCAAAGAGGCATAACTTTCTAACCGTTGGTTCATTTGATGCGCCGTTTTGGGCTAAATGAACCTTATTAAACGATCTATGTGATGATGATATGACTGGTTTTAGAATGATGATAATATATGTTGCTATTTCTTGATGATGATGGTGATTGTAGCAAATATGTGCATGTTTTCGACATGATGATGATAGAATTGTGGTTGAATGATGTTAATATATATGAACATACTCGAATGATGATGATGATTATTGAGGATGATGATGATAATGATATAAGTATGTTATATATGTTGCATTCATTCATGTGCATTGTTGATACTGTATCCATAAGGGATGTGTTGGATCAGTGAAGGGCATGATTCCCATTGTGTGGAATCTGTGCTGGCAGGGCCGTATCTGGATGATGATAGATCGGTCATGGGTTATTCCCATTGGATGACGTTGGTACCACATGCATAGTGTCAGTTCATTCATATGCATGATTTATGACATGATTGGAGGTGTTCCAGTGTTGTAAATGCTGATGATGCGTTGGTTGTTATTTGTTTTGTTTTGATTGTCTGTTTATGAAACAATTGGGTGAATGATGCAACTGTGACGTGATATTGCTTTATAACCTTATAACATTTGTTAATTATGACGAGACTCACCCTTACATGTTGTCATTTTCAGATTGAGGATAGCGGCTGATCGACTCGATGAGGATTAGCTCATGAGTCAGTATTTTTAGTTAGCGTCAGGTGTCATGCTCTGGTAGTTGTAACACTGGGAACGTTTGTTTGTAGTTTTGATTGTAACTCTATATTTATCTGTTTTGGTTGAAGTCTGATACATTTAGTAATAATGTAGACTTGATGATGTATTTTTCCGCTGCGTAGAACATGGTTTGGATAATGAGTTATGATTTTCAGGTGTTCCAATGATGCATGACTTATGTGACGTGTATTTTGTTATTTTGAATTGTGATACCTCTCTACATGTTACTCTGATTTAATAATTTGTTTAATTGCCGCGGGTTAATTAGAGGGGTGTTACAATAGTGGTATCAGAGCATAGTCGGTCGTTGTGACCAGAGTCTTAGTGTCAGTGTCAGTTTTCCTGTGTATACGACTAATACGAGTTATTTGTCGATACTTGTTCTGACTGGATTGTTGTATTTAAGCAGAACAAATGGCTGGAAGAGGAGGAAGAAACGATGATGCTCTTGCTGAGGCTCTGGGCATGATTGCTGGTGTGCTTGGAGGAGGGACTGTAGGAACAGGGATTGGTGCTGATAGGCAACTGGGGAATTTTCAGAGGAACAATCCTCCATTGTTCAAAGGCACGCACGATCTTGAGGGTGCTCAGAAATGGCTTAAAGAGATCGAGAGGATTTTCCGAGTCATAGATTGTGCTGAGAATCTCAAGGTGAGGTTTGGTACCCACATGTTGTCTGAGGAGGCTGATGACTGGTGGTTGACTACCAAAGCTGAACTGGATGCCGGCGGTACAGCGGTTACTTGGGCTATATTCAAAAGGGAGTTTCTGAGGAGGTATTTTCCTGAGGATGTCCGGGGCAGAAAAGAAGTGGAATTTTTGGAGTTGGTTCAAGGTAACATGACTGTACCAGAGTATGCTGCCAAGTTTGTGGAACTGGCAAAGTACTATGTGCACTACAACAACGACGAAGCCAGTGAATTCTCGAAATGTGTCAAGTTTGAGAATGGCCTTCGTGATGAGATCAAACAGGGTATCAGGTACCAGAGGATCCGGAGATTTGTTGATCTGGTGGATTGTAGCAGGATTTTTGAGGAAGATAGCGTCAAACTGAAGTCATCTCACTCTCGCGAGTTGGTTGACAGAAAAGGGAAGAAGCCTATGGACAGAGGTAAACCATATGGTAGAGGTAAACCTGTTGATTGGAAGAAACCCAGTGGGGGAGATTCCAGTGCTCGTATCAGATGCTACAATTGTGGTGAGATGGGACATCGTAGGAATGAGTGTAAGCTGAACCAGAAGAAGTGCTTCAAGTGTGAGGAAGTGGGTCATGTCGCGGCTGATTGTAAGAAGAGGGTTGTGACTTGTTACAACTGTGGTGAAGAGGGTCACATCAGTCCTAATTGTCCTAAGCCAAAGAAGAACCAATCGGGAGGAAAAGTTTTTGCTTTGACCGGGTCAGAGACTACTCCAGAGGACAGATTGATTAAAGGTACGTGTTTCATTCATGGCACACCTTTAGTCGCGATTATTGATACTGGAGCAACTCATTCTTTTATTTCTTTGGACTGTGCTATGAGGTTAAATCTTGAGATATCTGACATAAATGGAAGTATGATTATTGACACTCCTGCGTCGGGTTCAGTAACTACTTCATCTGCATGCTTGAATTGTCCGATTGATATTTTTGGTAGAGAATTCGAAATGGACTTAGTGTGCCTTCCGTTGAAAGAACTTGATGTAATCCTGGGAATGAACTGGTTGGAGTTCAACCGTGTTCATATCAACTGTTTTGAGAAGACGGTAATTTTTCATGAAGAGGGATGTGCTGATAATCTGGAAATGACAGCTAGGCAGGTGAATGAGGCTATCGGAGATGGTGCAACAGTATTTATGTTGTTCGCAATGATGAATGTGAAAGAAAAGGTGGCTAGTAGCGAATTACCTGTGGTGTGTGAATTTCCAGAAGTTTTTCCTGAAGATGTAAATGAATTACCACCGCAAAGAGAAGTGGAGTTTTCTATTGATTTGATTTCGGGAACCAGTCCAGTGTCGATGGCACCGTACCGTATGTCGCCGTCTGAGCTAGCCGAACTGAAGAAGCAGTTAGAAGAATTGCTGGAGAAGAAATTTATTCGTCCTAGTGTTTCTCCGTGGGGTGCGCCTGTGTTACTAGTAAAGAAGAAAGAGGGTTCGATGAGGCTGTGCGTAGATTACAGACAATTGAACAAGGTTACTATCAAGAATCGGTATCCATTGCCGAGGATTGATGATTTGATGGATCAGTTGGTTGGAGCGCGGGTATTTAGTAAAATTGATTTGAGGTCTGGGTATCACCAGATACGTGTGAAAGATGATGACATTCAGAAGACTGCTTTTAGAACAAGGTATGGACATTATGAGTATTCTGTAATGCCGTTTGGAGTTACTAATGCACCTGGTGTTTTTATGGAGTATATGAACAGAATATTTCATCCTTATCTCGACAAGTTTGTGGTGGTATTTATCGACGATATCCTGATATATTCTAAGAATGAGGAAGAACATGCCGAACACCTCAGAACTGTGTTAGAACTGTTGAAGGAGAAGCAACTTTATGCCAAACTGTCGAAGTGTGAATTCTGGTTAGAAGAAGTTAGTTTTCTTGGACATGTGATTTCTAAGAATGGTATTGCTGTTGATCCTACAAAGATAGAAGCCGTGTCTCAGTGGGAAGCTCCGAAGTCAGTATCAGAGATTCGTAGTTTTCTTGGCCTTGCAGGTTATTACAGGAAGTTTATTGAAGGATTTGCAAAGTTAGCGTTGCCGTTAACTAAACTAACCAGGAAGGGACAAGCTTTTATTTGGGATGCAAAGTGTGAAGAGGGATTCCAAGAGCTGAAGAGAAGGTTGACTAGTGCTCCTATCTTGATTTTGCCGAATCCGACAGAATCATTTGTGATTTACTGTGATGCATCACTAATGGGTTTAGGTGGTGTGTTAATGCAAAATCAGCAAGTAGTTGCTTATGCGTCGAGACAACTTAAAGTACATGAGAGGAATTATCCGACTCATGATTTGGAGTTGGCAGCTGTAGTGTTCGTTTTGAAGTTGTGGCGACACTATTTGTATGGTTCGAGATTTGAGGTATTCAGTGATCATAAGAGCCTGAAGTATCTCTTTGACCAGAAAGAGTTGAATATGAGGCAGAGAAGATGGTTAGAATTCCTGAAAGATTATGATTTTGGTTTGAATTACCATCCGGGTAAGGCAAACGTTGTTGCTGATGCATTGAGTAGGAAAACCTTGCATATGTCTATGCTAATGGTGAAGGAATTGGATTTGATTGAACAATTCAGAGACTTGAGTTTGGTATGTGAAGGTACTCCTACTAGTGTCAAATTGGGTATGTTGAAGCTGACTAGTGGCATTCTGGAAGAGATCAGAGAGGGTCAGAAAGATGATGTTGAGTTAATAGATAAGTTGACTTTGATTAATCAAGGCAAGGGTGGTGAATTTAGAATTGATGAAAATGGTATACTGAGGTTTGGTGATCGAGTGTGTGTCCCTGATATTGTTGAACTCCGGAAACGTATTTTAGAGGAAGGACACCGTAGTGGGTTGAGTATTCATCCTGGTGCTACCAAGATGTATCATGATTTGAAAAAGTTGTTTTGGTGGCCGAGAATGAAGAAAGAAATTGCCGAGTTTGTGTACTCTTGTTTAATTTGCCAGAAGTCAAAGATTGAGCATCAGAAGCCGTCTGGGTTTATGCAACCGATGTTTATTCCTGAGTGGAAGTGGGATAGCATATCAATGGATTTTGTGTCGGGTTTGCCGAGGACTGGCAAGAATTGTGAAGCTATCTGGGTCGTGGTAGACAGGTTGACGAAATCTGCACATTTTATACCGGTGAGGATGGATTATCCGATGGAGAAGCTAGCTCAGTTGTATATCGAGAAGATAGTTAGTCTTCATGGTATTCCTTCAAGTATCGTGTCAGACAGAGATCCGAGGTTTACGTCTAAGTTCTGGGAAGGTTTGCAGAAGGCTTTAGGTACTAAACTGAGGTTGAGTTCTGCTTATCATCCGCAGACGGATGGACAGACGGAGAGGACAATACAGTCGTTAGAAGATTTGTTACGTGCTTGTGTGCTGGAAAAAGGAGGTACTTGGGATAGCTATCTGCCTTTGATCGAGTTTACTTACAACAATAGTTATCATTCGAGTATTGGTATGGCTCCGTTTGAGGCGTTGTATGGTAGGAGATGTAGGACGCCGTTGTGTTGGTATGAATCTGGTGAGAGTGCTGTGATTGGGCCAGAAATTGTACAACAGACTACGGAGAAGATTAAGATGATTCAGGAGAAGATGAGAGCTTCTCAGAGTCGTCAGAAGAGTTACTATGATAAAAGAAGGAAGACACTTGAGTTTCAAGAGGGAGATCATGTGTTTATGAGAGTTACTCCTATGACAGGAATTGGTCGGGCATTGAAGTCAAGGAAGTTGACTCCGCGTTTTATTGGACCGTTCCAAATTTCTGAAAAGGTGGGAGAATTGGCATATCGTGTCGGTTTGCCGCCGATGCTTGCAAACTTGCACGACGTGTTTCATGTGTCTCAATTGAGGAAGTACATTTCAGATCCGTCCCATGTGATCCAAGTAGACGATGTACAGGTAAAAGACAACTTAACGGTTGAAACATTGCCTGTGAGGATTGAAGATAGAAGACTGAAGCAATTGCGTGGCAAGGAAATAGCTTTAGTCAGAGTAGCTTGGGGAGGACCAGCTGAAGGGAATGTCACCTGGGAGCTAGAGAGCCAGATGAAAGATTCCTATCCGGAGCTCTTTGCTTGAGGTATGTTTTCAAGGACGAAAACTCTTTTAGTGGGGGAGAGTTGTAACGCCCGTATAATTTTAATATTAATTTAATTTTATTATTGAATTAATAATTAGAATTATTAAAGAAATTGTGGAAATAATGAATAAATGAGGTTTTGGCTTTTGGGCCATAGGTGGAAATAGAGGAAGAAGGGGGGGTAATTCTGAAAAACCTTTTTCTAATTTTATTATTTCATAAACATTGGAATTGGGAAAAAGAAAGAGCGTGAAAGAAAGAAGTCTGAAGAACGAAGAACATGGAGGAGAACGGTAGAGGGAGAGACCAAGAATCCAGAATTTTCTAAGGTAAGGGGGGACTTGTCTTAGTTATCATCTATTATCGGGTTAGGGGTTGATGATGCTGAATAGATGTAGAATTCGGATCAATTGAGTCATATGATAGGTTTAGGGATTGTGTCAATTGTATGATATTGACCCCTGTGTTTGAATCTATAATGTATGTGTTGTTATAGTCTCATTTGATGTATAATTGGTGCATTACGAGTTGTAATCTGTGTTGTTTGTGCATTCTATTTCTTCATGTTCGCACTGGTATGTGTTGGGGTGTTTTGGGATACATGGAATGCTGTTTTTTCTGCAGATTGGGGTTTTCAGAATCGCGGTTCGCGCCGCGTACAGAGGGGAGGCGCCGCGAACCTGAAGGCAGAAGGTCAGGAAGTTTTGTTGCGTTCAGTACGCGCCGCGAACAGGTGACCGCGCCGCGAAGGCGTTGTTTCGATTCGTTTCGCGCCGCGAATGTGTGATGGCGCCGCGTGCTGTTGTTGTTTTGTGATATTTTAAGAAAGTTCAAAGAGGCATAACTTTCTAACCGTTGGTTCATTTGATGCGCCGTTTTGGGCTAAATGAACCTTATTAAACGATCTATGTGATGATGATATGACTGGTTTTAGAATGATGATAATATATGTTGCTATTTCTTGATGATGATGGTGATTGTAGCAAATATGTGCATGTTTTCGACATGATGATGATAGAATTGTGGTTGAATGATGTTAATATATATGAACATACTCGAATGATGATGATGATTATTGAGGATGATGATGATAATGATATAAGTATGTTATATATGTTGCATTCATTCATGTGCATTGTTGATACTGTATCCATAAGGGATGTGTTGGATCAGTGAAGGGCATGATTCCCATTGTGTGGAATCTGTGCTGGCAGGGCCGTATCTGGATGATGATAGATCGGTCATGGGTTATTCCCATTGGATGACGTTGGTACCACATGCATAGTGTCAGTTCATTCATATGCATGATTTATGACATGATTGGAGGTGTTCCAGTGTTGTAAATGCTGATGATGCGTTGGTTGTTATTTGTTTTGTTTTGATTGTCTGTTTATGAAACAATTGGGTGAATGATGCAACTGTGACGTGTTATTGCTTTATAACCTTATAACATTTGTTAATTATGACGAGACTCACCCTTACATGTTGTCATTTTCAGATTGAGGATAGCGGCTGATCGACTCGATGAGGATTAGCTCATGAGTCAGTATTTTTAGTTAGCGTCAGGTGTCATGCTCTGGTAGTTGTAACACTGGGAACGTTTGTTTGTAGTTTTGATTGTAACTCTATATTTATCTGTTTTGGTTGAAGTCTGATACATTTAGTAATAATGTAGACTTGATGGTGTATTTTTCCGCTGCGTAGAACATGGTTTGGATAATGAGTTATGATTTTCAGGTGTTCCAATGATGCATGACTTATGTGACGTGTATTTTGTTATTTTGAATTGTGATACCTCTCTACATGTTACTCTGATTTAATAATTTGTTTAATTGCCGCGGGTTAATTAGAGGGGTGTTACATATCAGAAGTTCAAATTTTTTTGTTTTTTATTTTGTCTCGCATATTAATCGATTTCAATTGTTTACAGGAACATGTCAGACAACCAACCAGCACGCATCAGACAGGGAAGGGAGACCAAGCCTGCGTCGGCTAGAGAGGGTAGGGAGTGTCCATTTTAATTTGCAAGTACTTTATTTTTAACGCCTTTGTTTATTGTGCCTGTTTCTTTGAAGTTTGTGTGCATGCGTTCTGACTTCTTTGACGGCGTGTCGCTGGTTTCTAACGTCTTTGTTCTTTAATGACTTGTCTGTTTCCCAAACGTTTTTGTCCCCTTTCTTCTTTTATAAAAGGAGGTCTCATGGACCTTTCTTTCTTCATTTTTACGCAGGAATGGGTGGCGCTAAGGGAAGAAAGGGTTCTTCAAAGAAGGAGGTGAAGGAGGTGAAGGAGAAGAAGAAGGTTTTGACTAGTTCTGCTTCTCGTCCCCTTGGGGTCCATTGCTCGGACGTGCAGGCTCAGTCTTCAGGCGTGATCAACGCTGATGGTTCTGAGACTGAGTGGGATGAGGATTGGTATAATTATCTTCATTCGGAGGAGTTCGCTCGTCGGGAAGAATAACGTGTTTTTGTTTTGTTTGATGTGTATTTTGTAACGCTCGTCGGGCAGAATAACGTGTCTTTGTTTTGTTTTGTTTTGATTTCGGATTGTATCTTTCGCACAGTGTTTTTGGATTGGATTTATCATCTTAGTATTTTCAGTTTATCTGTTGCTTATTTTTATTTGGCGTTTGCGTTTAATTAAAATGCGAGACAGTTTAAGAAAAAACATAAAAAAAAACATAGTTTCTGCATAATTCGGAAGTTCATTTTCGAATTCACCCCCATGAGGTGTTTTCAGAAGTTCATCTCCGAAGACACCCCCCATGAGGTGTTTTCGGAGATGCACTTCCGAATTGTGGAAATTTTTTTAAAAAAAAAAAGCGCTTCGGAAGTTCATTTCCGAAGCAGGGGTATTTTGGGATTTTCGCTGGGGGTGACCCCATAGGGAGGTGGCTAAAGAAATTTTCTCAAACAATGTAACATCATTAGTTGAAAAAAAGTAATTTTTAGACTAAAATTATCCTAATTTGAGGAGGTGGCAATTTTTTTAAAAAAAAAAAAGACAATTGTGAAATTTTCACGTGATATAATTTTCTTATATTATAGATGCCATGTTTTCACACTATTATGAAAATTAATTATTTGTGCCCCATGAAATCACACAAAGTATCAAGATCTCTAAGATTTATAACAGCATTCTTATAAATAACTTAAATTTGAGATTAGAAATGAAAAATAAACTACTCTTCTTTTTTTCAAATCAAATATCTAATTTTAAGATCAACTAATTTAATCCTACCATTTATTTGTAAGACTACCAATAATATCAAAGTTTTTCTATCTTAAATAAATTGACCAAATAAAAATCGTCAGAACCTAGCGTATTTCAAACGTAAAACTTCAAAGATAAATATACTCTTTAAATCCCAAATCAAAATAATACAAAAAAACAAAAAATCATTCAAACCAAAAAAGACCGAAATCATATGATGTCATCATTGTCATGTGTTGCACAACATTAATCTACACAAAGGGGACAATCACAAGGGCTGCGTGCTTCTCTAAACTTATTTTATTCATCTAGAAAGTCAGAAACAAGCTAAACCTCATCTCATTCGTCACTTGGTCATAATGTAGAAAATTAAAACAACAAAACAAACCCTTATTCCCAACCTAGTTAGTCACAAATTAATCTTGGACTTGAATTACTCATAGAACCCTCTAGACAATCTTAAATAATTCCCTCTTTAAATATTTGAACCCCCAATCCCTTTCTCTATCCATTTCCATTCAACCAAACCCTCTCTTCCATTCCCTCTTCCAAAACATCCTTAAAAAACATCCTTAAATAAACATCCTTAAAAAACATCCTTAACTATGGGCACTCTAGTAGGCCATGTTGCTCCTGGTTTTGGTTTCTTAATAATAGGCCTATGGCACCTTTTCAACCACACCAAACTCCATCTTCAAAATCCAAAAACCTACATTTCCTCACCATGGTTCCCAACATCCAAACTCAAATACCTTGAACTTCTCCTCATCATGGTAGCCACAATATCTTCAATCTCCATGGAGCTTTTCATCGGTCCCGACCGACACCAACCCTTTGACCCCGACGGAACAATCCCCTCAAACCATCTCCACAACTTCGAACACGCTTCGATCTCCATGACATTCTTCGTCTACGCCGTATTCGCCATCATCCTCGATAAACTCGAAACCAAATCAAAATCTTCCTTAACTCAACTACTAGCTTCCATAGCTTTTTTCCAACAATTTCTTCTCTTTCATCTCCATTCATCTGACCACATGGGACCAGAAGGACAATATCATCTTCTCTTACAAGCTCTTATCTTTGTGTCCTTTTCAACCACTCTTTTCGGAATCTCCATGCAAAAAAGCTTCTTGGTTAGCTTCGTGAGATCCTTGAGTATATTTTTCCAAGGCTTGTGGCTTATGATTATGGGATTCATGCTTTGGACACCAAGTTTGATATCAAAAGGATGTTTTATGAATCTTGAAGAAGGCCATAGAGTTGTGAGATGTTCTGATCATGAAGCACTTCATCGTGCTATTGCACTTGTTAATATCATGTTTAGTTGGTTTTTAATCCTTGTCACCATTTTTGGTGTTTCTTTCTATTTGATTTGTACTAAATTCTTCGATGAAAATAAGGTTAGGTATTTCACGTTGGGGAATATTGAAGAAGAAGGAGAAGAATTTGAAAAGTTTAATGATGACGTGGAAAATCAAAAGGGAAGCTTAGTTGGCAACCAAAAGAGCTTTATTCATGTGGGGAAAAAAACTTTTTCACCTGTTGATATTGAAAGGTAGAAGTACAAAGAGTGGAGACAAAATTATAAGAAGCTTCTTGGAAATTATTATTAAGGGGTGCATGCATGGTGTTTCAATTGTGATTAATTTTATTTGTTTATTATGAAAGTTAATTTGTGATTAGTTGTTAGATTAGGAGTGTGATGTGTGCGTGTATTTGGATGTTATTCAAGGATTATGAGTGTTTAACGTTTTGTGAATATAAGAAAGAAATTTCCTTTATTAGCGTATTATTTGGTTTCTAATTTGCGAAGATTTATTTATGTGAATTTTTTTTCCCAATCACGTTATCTTATCCTATCCGTTTTGTTTTGGAAAGAAACTTAATAAAGGCATAGCCATGGTTTTAGTTTATTCACATATACTACGTTTTTGCAAGTGTTGTGATCTGTGTGACTTTCTATTATTAGCTAACTCATATGTTATATGTTACTTTTTAAACAAGTTATACATTTAAAAAGTTAGACAAACCCATTTAGTATTATTCAACTTATACTTCATCCGTCCCAAATTATAAAATATTTTGAATATTTTGTACGGATCAAGAAAGACAATTAATTTTATACGGAAAATAGAGATTGTGTACAAATTTGCATTAGTTTTTTCATTAATTAGAAGGGAAAAAAATTATGAGAATTGAAAGAAGGAAAAGTAACGAGTAATAGAGGATATATTTGAAAAAAAAAGTTTTTTTAAATTGTATTAAAATTGTAAAATAACTTATATTTGTGTTTTTTTTTCAAATTAACTTATAACTTGGGACAAAAGGAGTATATCATAAGTCACTTTTTAAACGAGAAAGTTTTTACGGTACAATGTTCATGCACGCTTTGAATAGATTTTTTAGGTAAAAACTCATTATAAAATTAATTATAATTGTGTGATTTTCGATGGTTATTTAAAAAATCTGATTTATCCAATCTATTTTTATTTGTTTAATTTGGATTTTTTTTTAATATCAAAATTGCAAATAATAATTTTTTTAATTAATATTTATATTTTAAAAACAATGTAAAATAATATATTAGGTGTAATATGTAACATATAATATATTAAAAATTAATATTACATATTAAAAATAATTGATTATATTTGAAATTAAAATCATAAAAAAAAATATATTAATTAAATTAATTAAAAAATAATATTTAAACAAATAAATTATTAACTAATAATAAGTTGATGGAGTATATCATTTGCGTCACAAATAAATAAATATTAAAATATATGCATTGATTTGATTTGTTTGAATTGTTTTAAAAAAATTAATCTCAAGAATTTCACTTTCACTCATAAACATTTATATAAATTGAAAATCTTTAACTTTTTTTACATTTTAAAGTTTTTTGAAATTAATGTATAATTTTTATTTAAACAATTTGTATTTGAACACCGCTATTTCATCTATTTAAATAATGGTTAAACTTTCAATATATATTTTACATAGTGAGAGAGACTATTTTTGCCATGACCAAGTGTAATGTGTACGCGTAAAAAAAATTAAATTAAGAGTTAATATTAAAAACTATCTAAATCAATTAAAAGTTGATAACACCACTTTACATTATTAAAAACAATCAAGTGAACAGAGTTTTAGTGGGGGATGCGTATACTTTACTTATGAGTCTGAAATAAAATAGTCTACTATACTACCGCATGGAATAATATTACATACACTAGTTGGATTGGAGTGCATATCAACCACGTGAAACAAGTGTTTTCTTTTAAATAAGTTTATTTTTTATTCATTAATGATAATGTTTTGGTATTGTAAAATAGTTTTATATTAATATTAATCATAATTTTAAACTATTACGATGATTTTAATTGATTGACGTGTAAAATATTTATATTGTTAATGTATTTTTTATTCATGAAAATAAGAACAAAACAAAAAAACACCTTAAAAACATTTGATATGCATAAATGATTTAATGAGTTTAAATCATTTGTTTCTCCACTTTAGTAGTTTTGTGCTTAAATAAATTCTTTAGAAGAAATAAAAAAATGGTAAATTATTTGGTACATTTGAATTTAAGATGGGTATTCACAATTGGGTATGTCCGTCCTGTTTAAATTTATTTTGCAAAAGTTAACATAAAATTAGATCGGGGTTGACATAATTGAGACTGCAGATCTAAAATATTGATTTGCACCGCAAACAATTGGGCGGATAATGTCTGTGGACTTTGTACCTTTTCTAAAATGTAAAATTCCATGCAAATGTTTGTGCCCGAAAAAAAATGGAGTGTGACAAAGCGGACATATTTAAAGTTACGAGCATAAAAGTTTGCCCCACACTACAGAAAAGTGTGAAAAAATGGACATATCTAACGAGTTGAGTCTGTTTTGTCTCCCATAAACACATATATCTTTAGCGTAAATTGTGTTAAGATTTTAATTTAAAATAAAATAAAAGTAACGTGATATCAAATTATAGTGTTAGATTGGTTAAGGATACCAGTACCATAATTTAGGGTGTGTTTGTTTCAAGTTACAAAATAAGATTCCTGAGAATAAGATATTGAAAATACAATAATCTCGGGTTTGTTTTAAGTTTTTAAAATTATTCTCAAATAATTTTTATTTTCAAAATTTATTTTACACATGATTTTTTTTTCTTTCTTACGTATGAATATTATTCTTAAGAGTAATAATTTCGAAAATATGATTTTAAAGGATGTAATTTAATAACTTGAAATAGACACGCATTTAACATTATTAATTTTTTCATGATTTTTTTTCTTTCTTACGTATGAATATTATTCTTAAGAGTAATAATTTCGAAAATATGATTTTAAAGGATGTAATTTAATAACTTGAAATAGACACGCATTTAACATTATTAATTTTTTCAGTAAGAAAAAAAACATTATTTTAAATTCTTTATTTTTATTTAAAAAAAAGTCATAAAAATTCTAAAAGCAGTTTCTTAAGCACACATTTTTGGAAACAAACTTCTTTATATTTGTCCGCGTTTAATTATATATAGTTATCTTAAGCTACAAAACCAAGAAGTTGCTTTCACGTTGGACTTTAGGAAACTTAATATGAATGGTTGGGGATAATTGTCGTACCAGTTACGACACGACACGATGCCAACAAAAGTTATTTACAAGAGCTAAAATCCGAGAAATGGAAGTAACGGTGTGGGAGTGGTTGCAAGTTAGAGAGACAAAAGGACAAATCAAAAGGTACGAAAGTTGTATGTATTTTAGTGGATAATTGAATGAAAAGAAATTCTAAATAAAATGAAGTTTATGGCTATGCATATGTTACTTACCACTCTTGCTTGATGAGTACTAAGACCATGTGCAATGGTGGGTTTATTTGAACTCAACACCACAAAATCATGTGCAATGGTGTGTGTAGTGTAGTGTTGAGTGTGTGTTGGAGGAGAGAGATGTTGAGAAAACTCAACACCATGTAAACTGACGCAGGGGCTGACGTGGCAGCGGCTGGTTGGTTGGCCAGATTTTTATCCATTTAATACTTTGAACTCATTTATTTCGTTGCAAATTATTTTTTTTTATTTTATTTTTTTTACCAAAATTCATGATTTTTTTTTTCTCTATAAATAGAGACTTGGTTCATTTGATTTGGACACAGAAAAAAAAACTAAAATTTTCACTATCTTAATCTTATTATTATCTTTCTATTAGTGTTTACGTTACTTGTGTGTTGTATTTTAATTTAATTTAATATGCTTTGTTAAGTATTTATTATTTTAATTTAATTTTAATCGATAATTGTAATTTTATGTAATTATAAAAATAAAAATAAAATTTAAATAAGAATATGAAAATAAAAAGTGGTGGGGTAGGGTGTTGAGTGAAAAACCATTGGAGAAGGTAAAAGTTGAATGAGTGTTGAGTTATTAGGTGGAAGAGAGAGAAAATGATGTGGAGTGTTGGGAGTTGAAAAAGTGGGTGTTGAGTGTTGAAACCATTGTAAATGGTCTAAGTTGATAACTTCTAAAGTTTGAATGAGCACTTGTTGTATGTACTCCTATTTCTTGTCTTTGTTACTTTAACGTTTTAACTTTTTATGTTTTCTTAATCCTATTGTTCTCGAGGAATTGGGTTAAGATTCAAAAACATGATTATCAATGAACTACATATGATAAAGCACTGTTCACAAAAAACAAGTAATTCAAAATAAAAAAGAAAAGTTTTTTTCTTGTTTATATTGGATAGTGTCATTTCAAACTTTTTTTTTCCTAAGAAATGAAAATGAAAAGTTGATTTTGTTTTCTTAAGAGGAATCCACTTGAAGGGAGGTGAAATTATGGGTGGCAAAATAAATTTAATATGTCACACATCTTCGTTATGGTAGAAGTAGATTAACGTTTTAAGTTTGTATCTTCTAATATGTTTGATTTGTCTTGTCCTATTCTTTTGCAAACTTTTTGTAGATGCAGAGATTAACATAAATTTTTGTAACTTTAGACGTTAAAGGCACAATGCCCGCGAGCTCGTATCACTCTTATTTTTTTAGGATGAATCAAGTTTTAAGTTCACGGCAACAATGCTCTTCTCGCTCTGCCCCGTTTTTTGCGTATTTTTGCAGGATATAACTGAATGAGGTAGACATGCTCGCTCACCACCTCCAAGTGAAACATTCCACAGCTTAAGAACACATGGTAAAAAGCAAGTTCATGTTTTTCGTAACATCATTTTGTTTAACAAGAGAAGCTCTGTCAAATGATTTTTTTAAAGGAAGACTATATATATATATATATATATATATATATATATATATATATATATATATATATATATATATATATATATATATAAGGGACGTATCAAATGAGAACTTTGGTTATTATGAGAACTGAAAACTTTTAATAATAACCATACGATTTAAAGATCACGAATGAGAAGCTTTTTAAGAACTGTATAATCCTTGGATGGAGACGCTAATCATTAAACTTCTTGGAAAAAATGTGGGCTATCATTTGATGAAGGATATATTGAAGAAGATGTCGAAACTTACCACAGGTTTTGAGATCATGGACGTTGACAATGGTTTCTTTACGGTCAAGTGTGAACTGCTCGTAAATAGGGAGAAAATTGTGTGGGAAGGCTCGTCGAAGTTATTTGACCATTATTTGACATTGCCTCGATGGACTCCAGACTTTGCATCTCCTCTCGCAAAGGTGGAGAAGACTCTGGTTTGGATTCGATTTCCAGGGCTTAACTTATTATATTATGATAAAATTGACCTTCTTGGGATGGCATATGTAGTGTGTGCTCCTATTAAGGGTTGATACTAACACTCTGAATTTAAAGACGGGAAGGTTTGCAAGAATTTGCGTGGAGATTGATCTGATCTTGTGGTTTTGAGAAAGGTCAATGTTAATGGCCACTAGTACACCGTCTTGTATGAAGGTTTTCACATTATTTGCTCCAGTTGTGGTTGTTATGGATATCAATCTCGTGATTGTAAGAAAGCTCCAAATAATTAGACGCAGATGGTCGTTCCTACAATGGCGCAAGCAAGAAGTCTACCCCAAACACGCGTCAGCCAACACGTATAGGAGACCACGCATCAAGGCCAACTCTGCCATTTTGGAACCACATGTAACTATCATTGGGAACTCTCTTTTGGTATGTAACTAGCATTTATGCTAGTCTCATGGACACTTCTCGTCTTGACTTGTGGCTCCACCTCATTAGTCTGAGGAACACTATCAATGGTCCTTGTATGTTGATTGGAGACTTTTGCGACATTATTCATCCAAGTGAAATAAAAGGGGATAATTTTAATCATTCCATGGGCAGGTGCTTTGTTGAATGTCATTAATAAATGTAGTTTAGTTGAAGTAGACATATCTATTGGGAAATGCACTTGGAATAGACCTTGTATTGGTAATAGAATGGTCGATCGCAAGCTCGATAAGGAAGTGGTTGACGTTGCTTGGCGCATGGCTTTCCCTTATATTTATGTTGAAATGTTGTGTACATTTCATTATGATCACAATCCCATTCTCCTTAGGCATGGTCTTCCCTTCCAAGATCACAGGCCACGTCCTTTTAGGTTTGAGGTGGCTTGGATCACTCAATAAGAATACTCCAATATAGTCTAGCCTACTTGACGAAAATCCTTAAATGGCATTGTAACTTGTCTCTAAAATGTGCAACACGATTCTATCCTTTTTAATAAAGAAACTTTTGGCAATGTCACAAAACATAAGTACAACATTGAGAAGAGACTCAGGGGTATCTAATTCTCTTTGGAGATAATAGAGTTGATAATACTAGTTTATCTCCATCGGGAACTTCAACAAGAGTATGATAAGATCCTTGCGCAAGAGGAGATTCATTGGTATCAAAGTGTTAAAGATGATTGGATTAAACTAGGAGATCGGAACACCAAATTTTTTCATACCAAGACGGTAATCAGGCTGAAGAGAAATAAAGTTCATGGCCTTTATCTTCCCAACCGCGTCTGGTGTAATGATCATAATATTTTCTGCCCAAAAACTCATATAATCTGCACTAGTATGGGTAACTCAACTATGGCTTCGATCGCTTATCAAAAAAAATCTATGGCTTCGATCTTTACTGAAGAAGCCCAACACTTTTTGACTCAACAGGACACGAGGGAAGAAGTTACTTATGCGTTGAATCAAATGCACCTTTTCAAGGCACCTAGCCTTAAAGGATTCCAGGGTATTTTCTTTAAACATTTTTGACATATAGTTGGAGATGATGTTGTCCAACTTATATCACATGCTTTTGTGATAGGTAGATTTCACTTGTCTTGTTTTGAGACTTTTATCGTATCAATTCCTAAGGTAGACTGCCCCCAAAATTTTAAGGAATTCAGGCCCATTAGTTTATGAAACACTATTTACAAGCTTATTATGAAGGTTATGGTTAGCAGATTGCGTCCTTAATTAAAGTAGCTAGTTGGACCCTTCTAGAGTTATTTTTTGCTTGGTAAAGGGACAATTAATAATGCATTATCCTTCAAGAAGTAATTCATTCTATACGTAAATATAAAAATAAAAAAGCTAACACGATGTTCAAAATAGATCTTGAAAAGACCTATGATCTTGTTAATTGGGATTTCTTGGACTTTGTTTGAAGCAAATCGAGTTTCCCCCCATTACTATAAAGTTGATCATGTACTATGTAACTAGCTCATCTAAGTATATTCTTTTAAATGGGAGACGACTACCAAATTTTGTCCCGGCTAGAGGATTACGACATGAGAACCTTTCACACAATTTTTTTGTTATCTGCATGGAATTCTTGTCACATATAATCATCAGGAAATACAATGAAGGCCGATGGAAACCTGTTAGGTTATCTCGTAATGGACCTCATCTATCGTATTTATATTTTATTGATGATATTATTCTTTTTGTGAAGGTTTCTAAATCCCAGACAAAGATCATTTCTAATATCTTGAACCGTTTTTCCATGTTTTATTGCCTTAAAGTGAATGCTGCTAAATCAAAGGCGTTCTTCTCTGCTACAACTAAGAGGATTAAAATAGATTTGATTGTCTCCAACACATGTATCAAGCAAGTACCTAGGTTTCTCAATGTTGCATGGTCGTCTTGAAATCAAGAACTTTGAGTTTCTAGAGGAGAAAATTAGTCATAGACTTTGGTTAGGTCTATCCTAAAATCGATGCCAAATTATTATATTCAAGTGGCTTGACTATCTTAGCCAACTTAGTTTATTGATAGAATGGCTAGGAATATTTTGTTGAAAGGTAATTCAAACTCTGGTGTGCATCTCGCTGGCTGGAATAAAATCACTAAGCCTAAAAAGATGGGTGTCTTGGGATTCCAAAAGCAAGAGAGGTCAATACTTCTAGGTTAGGTAAGTTAATTTAGGGTTTCCACCGGGATTGTCATTCCATATGGGTCCAAGTTTTGAAGTATAAGTATATTAGTGAGGAAACATTCCTTTATATGAAAATGAAATCAAGACCAGTTACTTAGAATGCAACTATGATAGCTCTATCTTCTCTTAAAGGTGGGTTTGAATTTATATTGAGGGATGTGATCTCCTCTTTCTGGTTTTCCAATTGGTTTGAGGTAGGAAAATTAGCGAAGCAGGTTCTCTATGTGGATTTCCACAATCTAGAAATGAGAGTGAATGATGTTTACTTGCATGGGAATTGGAACTTCAATTTATTATATACTATTATTCATCTCATTGTTTGCGATTATCTAAAAGTGATTCTCGTTTGTTTGAATTCTATGGTGCCTGATCGGTTAACATGGAAAGACAATTTATACAGTATCTATACTGCTCGAGATGGTTATAACTGGCTTAACAAATTTTAATTTGCTCGGAATACAACAAATAATTACTCTTGGAAGTGGGTGTGGCATATTCCTACTCTTGAGAAGGTGGAGTTCTTCCTTTGGACGACATTATATAAGTATTTTCCTACCAGATCAATATTGTGTCATCGTGGTATATGCTCCAGACGAATCTCTATCCTAGATCCAATCAGGACGATGAGACGACTCTACATTGCCCGAGAAACTATAAATTTTCTACTCACTTTAGGAAATCTATTGGATTAATGGACCCACTATTCTTCCAAGGAGATAATTTATACGATTGGATTAGACATGACATCAATGATGACTTTATCTTTTTGGTTGTTTGTTGGTGGTTGTGGCTTGCTAGGAACAAGTTATGTCTTGTGAATGAAGTGGTATCTTATATTTTGAAATTCATCGTAGTAAATGCTAATCTGTTAGCTAAATGTTTTCTCAAGCATAATTTATGTCATCCAACGAGATCAATCGCACGGAATGGCCACAAAGATAACAATATAATTTTGAATTTTGATAGCAGTATCCTCGATAATCCCAACGTCTCGGGTTTTGGTGGATTGATTTGAAATGTTGGTGGTGTTTGGGTTTACAGTTTTGCAGCTAATATTAGTTATTCCAACATCCTTCATGCCTACCTGGTGGCACTATATTACGGTTTGTTTATGGCCTGGGAACTTGGCATCAAAGACTTGATGTGTTATTTTGACTCCAACTCTACTATCAAACTTATCTTAGAGTCTGTTAATGTTTGACATCACTATACTGCGATTCTTCACAATATAAAAGAGTTTCTCTTTAAGGAATGTTGAGTTTAAATATTTTATTTTTTTAAGAAAATAATTTTGTTGACTAATAGCAAAATAGAGTTGATAATGATGCAGTGTACCGATCTATTGCTGAACCTTCTATTGAAATATTCACTCTCTTTCTAACCGATGGTAATGGAACTTTATTTTCTACTTAATTACTTTTTTTTTTCCTTTTACCACTTGTAAAAAATAGCCGATTATTTTTAAAATTATAAATAATTAATTTTAAAAAAAGGTTGAAATTTATGCCGAATTTTTTTAAATAAATCCTAGAAGCTTTTTAATGATGTAATTTTTGACTGAAAGATCTTCAAAATTGAACTACGTGTTGCCAACGGATACAAGTCTCCTACAAAAATAATACTAGTATTCTTGAAAGGATAAACATAATGTCAGACACAGGTAACTTCTAGAATAAATAATTAGAATGGGTTCATCATATTCTAAATGAATTGAAAGCTGAGAAAGAAGTTTCTAATACCATCAACTCTAAATCCTGTTCAGATTATTGCAGTCATCATTCATAAGATGCACGTGAATATATGATCTTCACAACTATTTTACATGTAGAGCGTAAAGGACCTAAGTATCATAATATACAAATCCTAAGACACCATTCTTGACTATAGAACTTCCTCGTCAGTATCAGGAGCCTTCTACCCTTTAAATTTTAAACATTATAAACTTTCCTATGCATAATTGGTTTCAAAGTCGGATAAAGGGAAGGATTGTGTTATGGAGTTGATAATTAACATAAAATTTTGTCAAATTTTTATGACAAAAAATCAACTCCAAAAAATAATGTGAATTGGAAAATTCTTTGCCCACCTCCCAACCTTCTAGGTCACCTCTGGTGAAAAACCACATATACCTCTGACTTCGGAAATGCATTTCCGAAATGCAAGAAAAAGGTGTTTTCGGATATGCATCTCCGAAAGCGTTTTTTTTTTTAAAATTTGACTTATTTCGGAAATGCATTTCCGAAAACACCATTTCGGAAGTTCATTTCCGAAATATTGCGTGTTTTGCAGATTAAGCAAAACAGCCTCCCTCCCCCATTCATTTACCCTAATTCAACATCAAACACAACCCCAGAGAAATTTTGTGCAAACACTTCCAAGGCTACATCAAAGGCTCCAATAAGCTTCATATACTACATTCAAAAGCCTTCCAATCTCTTCAATCGGTAAGCATTTCGAGTTTTAGATCTATGATTAAAATTCATATTAGGGTGTTTACAAATAGCAAAAAATGTATTAGGTTAGGTTGGTACTGATATTTAGGTTGTTTAGAATGATTAAACATAGTTTTGAAGTTTGTTTTTGGGGTCTGCCATGGAAGTTGCAGAAAACTTCCTCGCATGGGTGTTTCGGAAGTTCATTTCCAAAAACACCTCCATTCTCAGTTTCGGAAATGAACTTCCGAATTGTATCAGAAGTGCAATTTTTTTTAGTTTTTTCTGTTGTCTCGCATATTAATCGATTTCAATTGTTTTCAGGAACATGTCAGGCAACCAAGCATGCATCAGACAGGGTAGAGAGACCCAGACTGCGTCGGCTAGACGCGAGCGGGCGGCGGCGTAGCTGGCGTCGACATAGGGACGGGGGCAGGGCCGAGGACGACGTGTGCGAGTTCCCGTGGAGATGGACGAGGGTACCTCTACATCTGGATCGAGGAGTCGTCTGGCTCGGGTATCTTCTTCCCGCCAGCGAGAGGAGGAGGAGGAGGCAGTGCCATACCACGAGGCGGAGGAGGTACCGGATGTTGACCCTCCACTCGGGGAGGAGGATGAGCAGGAGGAGGGCTACCCGGGAGGGCCCAGTGACACTTCTGTGCTGCTTACCTACCACGAGCACGTCGCTCGGCCTATCTAGGAGGGAGAGGTATTTTTTATAATTTGCCCGACTACATTATTTAACCGTTTATAATTTAGACGTTTATTCAATATTTTCTTAACGGTCTATTTAACATACTTTTTTATTTGTTTTTTTTGTAACAGGAGAGAGAGCCGTTGAAAATGGTGAACCACGCCCGGAAGGTTTTCAATCTGTTTAAACCGACTGCTGAGTGGTTTAACGACGCGGTGAGAGCTTCATGGCTTAGTGGGCTCTGCATGACGGGGTATTCCACCATCAGCCACGGCATGCAGGGGGCCTTTGTGGAGCGGTGGCACAAGGAGACGTCTTCTTTCCACTTACCGGTTGGGGAGATGATGATCACCTTGCATGATGTGCAGTGTCTTCTCCACCTGCCGATCAGGGGGGCGCTGTTGACCCACTCCCGGATCCAGAGGGTCGAAGCCAGTCAGTGGATAGCGCTTTATTTGGGTATGGAGCCCGAAGTTGCTGACTTTGAGTGCATCACGACCTGTGGGCCTCATATCCGGTTCACCACACTGAGCTCTTATTTCGAGCAACACCTGGTGGCGGCGGCCGAATCCGAGGATGCGGGTGACGACCTCTTTACACAGTATCACCGTGGCTGCGCTCTCCGGTGCTGGTACATGCATGTGGTAGGCGCTGCGATCTTTGTGGACAAGAGTGCGAGGTACGTCGACGTGACCTACCTCCGCTACTTCATGGACTTGACCACCGTTCACCAGTGGAACTGGGGTGCAGCTACTCTGGCATACCTATACCAGAAGCTGAATGAGGCCTCCAACTGGAGGACGAGGCAGTTGACCGGATCCTACACACTACTTACGGTACGTTTCATTTTAATTGTTTCATATTTATTTATGTTTCGTATTTAATTTTAATACATTATCGTGTTTGTGTTTCAGAGCTGGATCATCTTTTACTTCTCCCGCATCCACGGCTTCCACATTGATCCTGAGTACGATGATGCCATGCCCAGGGCTGCCAGATACGTTCTCTAGAGGGGGAACAATGCAGTGGGACCATACCGTGGGTACCTGGACCGCACGATGCATGATGACGTCACTTGGAGGCCATTCAGCGACTACACTCATATTGTCCCCTTTGACGGCATATCTTTATATTCTGGCTGGTTGGCATGCGGGACCAGCACCATGGTTCGGTATCTCCCTGAGCGGTGCATGCGGCAGTTCGGATTTGTCCAGATGATACCCAGGTCACCTTTTGAGGCTACTCCCGACACAGTGACCCGAGTGCAGCTCACTGCCATATTTGAGGATTGGGAGCATCATGTGGTACCGGAAGAGTATCGTCGCATTCGGGTCATCCAGGACTGGCACAGTGTGGAGGGATACGTCACATGGTTCTATCGGGTGTCACATCCTCTGCTGACACCCGACGCTCCCGGCGCTCCTAGGCCAGCACACGAGGAGATCCTGGAGAACCAGCAGGCCGAGGATGACCACGCCATTGATCTCCTGCCGATCTGCCAGCGGATAGAGATGCTTGGGCGGGACGCGTTGGATCGAGGTGTCGTTCATCAGGGCGGTCCAGAGGCAGTCGCCGTGATGGAGATGATCGTCACTGATGCAGGCCGTGCGGCGGCATACAGGCGGCAGAGGAGGTCCCAGGGAGAGAGGGTTAGGCATACCCAGTAGTGGTCGGTTTTTTCTTTTGTTTTCGGATTGTATCTTTCGCACACTATTATTATTTGGATTTGGATCGGCTTGTATATATTACTATTTTATCATATTAGTATTTTCTGTTTATATGTCGCTTATTTTATTTGCCGTCTTCCTTTAATTAAAAATACGAGACTGTTTCCAAAAATATTAAAAAAAAAACACAGTTTCTGCATAATTCGAAAGTTCATTTCCGAAACCCCCCAAAATCTGAAAAAAGGTGTTTTCGGAAGTGCATCTCCGAAAACACCCCCCATTTGGTGTTTTCGGAGATGCACTTCCGAAGTCTAAAAAATTTTTTAAAAAAAAAATACTTCGGAAATGCATTTCCGAAGCAGGGGTAAAGTGGGGTTTTCGCTGGGGGTGACCCCCATAGGGAGGTGGGTAAAGAAATTTTCTTGTTAAAGGCAGAAACAGACTAAGAAATTTTAATTTGTGGGATACTACCTATGCATTTGCAGTGTAATATATTTATCATTTATATATTTAAAATAAAAATGTATATTATATTTATTTTTATAAGATTTATCTTAAAAAATATTTAATAATTTTTTAAAATTTTTTATATGTGTAATTTTAATCGATTTGATTTTGGAATCAAACCAGAAATAATCCTGTTTTTCTATTTAATTTAATTACTTTTTTCTGATTAGCTTACACCTCTAATCATTACCCGTAAGCAACACACTATATGGCTCGAGTATAGTGTCAAAAGAGCAAGGGGTTGTTGCATTGGCGCTTGAATGCAGTAAAAAATAAGCAAGGGTTCTCCCATTTTTGTGAATGAATGTGAGTAAAGAAGTTACTTCATGAGAGTAGGATTCATATTAGATAACAGAATATAGGCACACTTACTAGAAAATTTATAGAAATAGTGGACACTATGGTTAGGAAGAAGATCAATTTCATGAACCTACAAGAAACTAAGCGAGCATACTTTATGGGCCGACCTACCTTCTATGTTGGGCACACTTCCTGGCTCGACCTGCTTTCTAGACTAGGCATAATTTTTTTAACTGACTTGCCTTCTAGACTAGAAATTTATTGTTGATAGTTTTTTTGGATAACACCTTAACTAACCTACCTTCTATGTTGGGCACACTTCCGGGCTCTATCTCAGTTTTTATCAATTTTATATCGTATTAAAGTTATTACTTATTTTAAAAAAAGAGATGCACATTTTATCACATATAAAATGGAGGTTTTATCACATATAAAATGGAGGTGAATGAGTTTTGTATTTAAATAAACTCTTTAGAAAAAATAAAAAACTACATTTTTTATATTAATGATTTTTTCAGTAAATCAACAAAACTTATTATTTGGTACTCATTTTATTTTACATATTTTACATTTTTTATGCATAAAAAAAAGTCATAAAGATTATAAAAGAAGTTTCTTAAGGACAAATTTTTTAGAAATAAATTTTTATCTCTATCCACGTTAATTACAATTAGATATGTTAAGCCACCAAACCAAGAAGTTGCTTTCACGTTGGACTTTCGGAAACTTAGTATGAATGGTCGGGGATAACTATGGTACCATGCCAACAAAGTCTTTATGAGAGCTAAAATCCGAGAAATGTAAGTAACGGTTTGGTCGCAAGTTAGAGAGACAAAAGGACGAACCAACAGAAGAGTGATTTTGTAGTACCAGGATCCATGTATACAGTGGAAAAGGTACGAAACTTTTATGTATTTTAGTAGATGAAAGAATGAAAAGAGATAATAGATAAAATGAGGTTTATGATAATGAATATGTTACCGTTGGTTACCCCTCTTGCTAGATGAGTACTACTACACTATTTATGAAAAATTGATAACTTCAAAAGTTTGAATGAACACTTTTTGCTCGACGCTCAAATTAATAACAAAATGAAAAGTGACCTGAGATTGATAATGAATTTGAATACTTAGGAATGATGTGTCTTTAATTTTTAAATAGGAGAAATGGTTAATAACAAAAAGCATAGAGTGAGGCGTTGATAGCGGTCAATAGTTAGATTGATTTGGACGGTTAACAAAACACCAATGAGTTGAATTGTCTGCTTCCAGAGAGAAAATATATACCTATTATGCACGCTTCACTATTACCACCATAGCATTGGGCCTTTCGTCTCGGGCCATGCTACTGCGTTTTGCTGGGTCTAGGAAGTTGAAATCCTTTTATGGAATGTCATTTTCATCGGGAACAAGCGCGTTTAATACCGATCTCGTAATAGGTAACACTTTAGTGGGAATGGATGACTTGTGTCCTTGATGTTGTTTCCTCTTCTTTGGAGTACTTTGAGAACTTTAAACAATTTTGTATGAGATCCCAACTTGGTGGTGTGCAATGAATTGTACGGTCTTTAATGGATAAGGTACCTACAAGAGGTCCTGAATCGTTATTTTGCCCATTTTATGTCATTAGCGACTTGCAAAAGAATTTCTTTTGCCTTTTCTTATCATTTTTTTCTTGCGAGCTTTCTATTTTAGAATTGGGTAAAGTTCATATAAGATCTTTGCTCATTCGTACTTGGCATGCATGATCGATCCGTCCATTTTCTTTTAAGATAAAGCCAACAACTTCTTCTTTCTTTTGCCCTTTTTCTAGGGTTTTTAGATTTTGAGCTTTTGATACCTTTGTGTCTCCTTTTGAGAGATTCCTTCTTGCTTTTGTCCTATGTTGTCTATATCGTGTTCTTCTTTGTAGTGCTTCTTACTATGGAAATTGTGTCAACCAAGATTAAGAAAGTCGAGAAAGATATTTCGATCAACTGGGTGGACTGGGAAACCTTTTAGACCGTGTTTATGCTTTCGCTCGCGATGGTGGCTTAGGCTATGCTTCGACTGATGTAGGGTCCCCGTCTGACTGAGGATTGTTCCCACCGGATGGAGATAAGAGGATATGCAGTAAATATTACAAAATTGTCATCCTTTTTTATGAGTATTTATTCTCTCTCATGAGCTTTCAGCTTCAGTTTAATGATCTTGAAATCAGCGTTATGAACCACTTGATAACCACCCCTTTGGAATTTCATCTAGTGAGCTAGATTTTGTCAAGGTTTTTCAACAATGGCGAGGTTTTTCTTTCATCTCGTTAAGACTCAAAATAGTACGACTAATCATGTGCAGAATTTAGGTCTGATTTATTTTAGGCAAAATTCCATATTGTTTAAGACCTACTCTTACAACATGAATCATTTCAATCTTCACTTCATTTGGTTACTCCTCTTAATGAAGAAGTTAATTCATGCGAAGATATGTAAAATAGAGCTCAGGCCCTCATACGTGTATACGAATTTATTTCGTAAGTTATGGACTCAGAGTCATTTTTTGACGGGGGGAAAGTCTTAGGTTTACATGGAAGAGAACCTGTACCAAGAAGAGATATATTTTAAGAGGTAAATAGTGGTCTTCTACAAGGAGTTTGGTTATGTCGACGAAATCATTCCACCTGACGTAGTGTAAAGGAAATCGTTGAAAAGGATTATTTAGACTCGCTGACTGGTGGATGCTAGAACCGAAGAGGAGAGAAAAGCTATCTTTGGTAAGTGACTTAGAAATCTTACTCCTTTCGAATGTTTGCTTGAATAATTTTTTTTCTATTGTTTCCCTCATCTGTTATGCATATGCAATAAAGTGTGAGAAAACAATGCATCATATAAAAAGAATCTCTGATATGCCTCTTTTCTAACGGGTATTCCAAATACATCATCTACTAAGGGAGATTCTGCTCTAGGCACTTCGATTGGGCTAGTGTTTCAGCGTACACCTTCTCCGTGGGAGTCCGACTTTCATCTGCTCGGGTCGTGGTGAATATCGATCTACACTTGTCGTAGCTAGAGGTTAGAGAAGATCCAGCTTCAAGCCTAGAACTTGAATAACTTCATGTTGGGAGGCCACTTATCAAACATCCTCGACTAAGTTCCGTTGAGGAGTTTGTGTCGGTTCCAACATGGTTGCCTTTGGAGTTGCTAGCTATCAAGAGGGGGTGAGCTGGTATTTTCTACTTTGTACCTTACTTTTTTTGGGTGTGTGCATTGGTATCACAGAGTTTTGATTGTTTTAGTCATATGCATGTGGCGTTTGTGATAACACCCCTGAGTCTCTCTGATGTGGTTTTGATCACTTTAGTCAATACCTCAAACTCATTGTTATCTTTCATAATCACAAGAAAAAAAAGATAGTTTAGTGGAAATTTATTTATTCTTTGGTGGAACATCATTATACATTAATAGTGCGTCAATGCTTTTACATAAAGACTGAATTGAAATTAACCTAGTGGTGTAATCGTTGCTTAATAACCATCGGGGATGCGACTGATGGCTTTAACTTCACTTTCATTGACTACATGCACATATCTGACCAGGATGATCCGCCTTACTTTAAGGGGCTAAATAATCGTGTCTCTCCATTTTTAACTAGGGAAGCTACGTTAATCTCCTTAGCTTTACCTTCTCCTTCCTTCTGGTCATGCTATAGAGCCTTGTAGATCCTCTTTCCCAGATATGTCAGTAGTTATCATCATCGACTCATCGATGACGTTGTGGTATTTTAGCTTGAGGTACATTAGGGATGCCAATGCGTCTAAAGTCACCGTGAAGGGTCTGCCTAGGATGTAATTGTAGCCACTCTAGCAAGGAACTATTAAAAATTGAAGATCAGTCGTCTTGGCATTTCATCCCTCTCCTAGGGTGGCCGTTAACTCAACATACCCTCAATGAAGGGTTACTGTGTCATTGAAGGCTTGCAGGTTAGGCCCCCCTTTAGCCCCAACTTCTCTTTCTTGAACTCCATTATTTCAAAAAGGTTTGATTACATGATGTCACAAAAACTGTCACCATTGATGAGCACTCGAGAGACGTCGAAAATTTACTATAGAGGTTGTTATCACCAAATGAAAGGTGTCATTTGATATCCCTCCTACTTTCTCGTTGCCATAGAATTCGAGGATTGGCCTCCCTCGCAACCTTGTTGAAGTGCTCTCATCCTTTTTGCTGACAGTCATCGAAGATCTTCCTCTTCATCGTCCCTTTTGAGGGATTCCTTGCTCTTGGGACGCCGCCAATGATAGAAGCAATATATTGATGTTTCTCTTTATGGATTTCTTCTTCTTCATGTTGGTGTCCTTCCCTTTGGATTTGGCAACTGCTTCGATGGTCTTTTTAAGGGATTTCTCCCTCCAAAGGAAACGCTTCTTCTTTGATGAATCTTTCTGGCTTCCTCGGCCTTTTTTATCATCTCTAGTGTACTAAATCATCTGTCATTTCTTGGACTTGTCCGTTTGGGAAAATTGTCTGATCGAATACAAATTCCTAACCCTTACCTCCTTGAACTTGATATTTGTACATTCTTTCCAAATTTCTCCATCGAATACGAATTCCTTACCCTTACCTCCTTGAACTTGATATTTGTACATTCTTTCCAAATTTCTCCTTGAAGTATTCAGGGGAGTGTATGTGTTGAACCATCCCCAAGGGCCGCATTCACCTTCTCCTTTGTAACGATCATTGTCTTTCTCAAGTGCCCAATTAAATTCGACTAAGAATTGTTCTTATAGTTGATGTAAAATTGTGCTCTAATAAAAAAAATAATCTTTTAAATAATAAGAACTTTTCCTAAAACATGCAGTCGGACCTTAACACTTAATAAAAAAACATTTAATCTAAAATAAAAAAGAAAAGTTGTTCTCTCGTTTTTATTGAAGAGTGAGATTTCAAGTTAAAAAAATAAAAGTTGATTTTATTTCCTTAAGAGGAACCCACTTGAAAGGCAGGTGAACATTCTGCAACCATGTTTGAAAACACATGGAAGAAAGCAAATTTATGTTTTTCTTAACATTATTTTCAACGATGTTTAACAAGAAGAGCTCTCTATATAATGAATATTTTAAGGGAAGACAAGCTCTAGCTAATACTAAACACCCCTTATAGAGGCATTTTTATTTATACTGTCATCACATGACAAAAATTATTATTATTATTTTAGTTTTAATAAGTCAATTATTTTTCAAAAGGATTAATTTTAAAAACTTGAGAAAATATACTGTTTTTTAAATAAATAAATCTAAACTTAATTTGGAACACAATAAAAACAACTTTTCAAGTATGCGGCTCTTTGACATTTTTACAAATATTAAAAATAAGTAAATATTGTTGTAATTAATTTTATATTGAAATTTTAAAAAAATTATTTATTTTTGTAAGTAGGTCACTAAATTTAAGGGCGACTAATTAGTAGCCCTTCAAATTTGAACTGCATGTTGGCAGCAGATATGAGTATTCTTCAAAACAGAAACATAATGTCAATTGTCAACCACAGAATTTAGATTTGTGTGAAAACAGGTAACTTCTGGAATAAATAAATAGAATTGGTTCTTTAAATTCTAAATGAATTGAAAGCTAGGAAGGAAATTTCTAATACCATCAACTCTAAATCCTGTTCAAACTCAATTACAGCCATCATTCATAAGATGCTGATACAAACGTGTATCTATGATCTTGACAACTATTTTAAATATAGACCGTAACAGGACCGAATTATCGTGATACTGTTTCTAAGACACCATTCTTGACTATACAACTTCCTCGTTTGTATCAGCATCTTCATCCTTACATAAATAAAAAATGTGAACGCATTGAACCTCTTTTAACTACCTGACAACGCCGCTGCAGCCAGGCTCTCTCTCCATTGTCTGACTCTGCATGACATTTCTTACTACTGATACATCCTCCCACCTGCCCGCATTTGCGTATATGTTCGATAGGAGAATTTTTCCTCCGCCGTGAGACGGTGCCAACCGAGCCAAATTCTCTGCAGCCCTCTCTCCTATGTTGACATTTCCATGAGTTCTACATGCTGCTAATAAAGTTCCCCATATCACAATGTCAGCCTCCATTGGCATGCTCCTTATTGTTTCCTCAGCATCTTCTAATAGCCCTGCTCTACCCAAAAGATCAATCATACAACCATAATGTTTAATATCTGGTTCAACATTATATGCACTCTTCATGCTTTTGAATATTCTCCGTCCAGGCTCCACTAAACCGGCATGGCAACAAGCACTTAGTACACCGATAAATGTAATTGGATTCGGTTTAATATGACACCTCTGCATATCAGAAAAAACCTCTAGGCACATACTTGCATGTCCATGTGAGGCTAACCCACATATAATTGCATTCCATGGTGACACAGTATAGACTTCATCTCGAATCTGATTGAAAAATTGAAGGGCAGTGTTGATGCTCCCACATTTTGCATACATATCTATCATAGCAGCACGTAAATTGTCATTGAAAGGAATGGATTCTTTACGCATGTATTCATGGGTCAATCTTCCTTCCTGCAATGTACCTAATGTGGCAACTGCAGAGAATACGCTCACCATGGTAACTTCGTTTGGTTTGATCCCACTGGCTACCATTTTATGGAAGAGTTCAATAGCTATTTTGGGCTGCTCGGTTTGTGCATAGCCAGAAATCATGGTACTCCATGAAAAAACATCTCTTGCAGGCATTTCATCAAACATTTTCCTTGCTTGGTCAATCATTCCTTTTTTTATGAATCCGGCAATGAGAGCATTCCATGATTCTAAGTGATCCTTTACACCCACTTCAAATTGCAAACAAGCAAGGTCCATCATCCCACAAGCTGCATAAAAATGGATGATTGTAGTCTGTATAAAATTATAACAATCATAGCCTCTCTTAACAACTGTTCCATGCAACTGACAACCATCAACAATTGCAGCCTTACGACCACACGCTGAAACCAAATTCACAAGCATGACATCGTTAGGTCCATGTCCAGTTCGCATCATTGCACGATAAACCTCCAAAGCTTCAAACAAACAACCCTTTTGGATATAACCATCAATCATCGTCCCCCAAGAAACCACATCTTTATCAGAAATTCCCTCAAACAACTCCCTGGCCTCGTAAACAAGGCCTGTCTTTGCATACCCATTCAACATCACATTCCACGTAACCAAATTCCTTTCAGGCATTTCATCAAACAACCTTCTCGCTTCCGTTACACCCAAACAAAGACAATACGCGTGCATCAAATTCGTCGAAACAATAACCAACCCCTCAACAAACAATTTAACAACCAAACCATGAATCATCCGACAGTTTAAAATATCACCTAAATGCGAGCAAGCAGATATCACATTAACCAAAGTCAAATCATTTGGGACGACACCATGAGACCTCATATCCTTAAAAACCTCCAGAGCTTCACTAAAAAATCCATTTTGAACAAAACCCATTATCATTGTAGTATAAGAGACACAACCTTTATTGGGCATTATGTCAAACAGTTTCCGGGCATTCTCCAATTGACGAGCTCTAACATACCCCGAAACCATAATATTACAAGAAACAGAATCCAACGTAGTAAAACCATCAAACAGAATTCGAGCATCCCTTATGGAACCGCATTTTGTATACATGTTGATCAAGCTGTTATGAACGAAGGTATTGGAGTGGAGTCCAAGTTTGACGGCGAGGGAATGGATTTGGCGGCCTTGGGAGGAGAGGGAGAGGGAGGAACATGATTTGAGAGCGGAAACCAATGCGAGTTCGCACTCGGCGTGGTTCTGGTGTTGTCTGGCATTGGAGAAAATGAGAATGAAGTGTTGTGGAGAGGTTGGTTTGGTGGGAGTCGAAGATGAAAGTTGTCTTAGAAGAAAGGTGAGAGAGGTTGGTGAGAGTTTGAGTCTGAGACTCGCGGGAATGAACATGAAGATGGGAGGCTAAGCGAGATCATCAGAGTTGAACGGCGATGTTTCTATGTCCGTCGTGTGTATGGGTGACAAGCGTCGTTAGGGGTGATGAAACGGTAAATCCTGCACCAGCCACGTTCGGACTCCACCAATCTATCAAACATGGGTCGGGTTGAAATAGAATTTTTTTTAAAAAGGGTTAAGTAAAAAAATTAAGAAAAAAAATACAAATCAAGTATCAACACTCACATTCTTATACAAATAAGCTCTAGAAATAAACCTATTAAAAACTTGGAATTTTAAAAGAAGAAAAAAATATTTAAATGTAGAATTTGGAGTGTGTTTTTGAAGCATTTGAATTTTGTTGGATATAGGAACAACCAATGAACTTACACACTTCATAAATAAGATGATATTCAACATCTTACAAGCATCAATTAAATACAAAAAACATCATTATTTCTTTATCGGATTGAATAAATGCACATATCAATCTAATCAAATTTTCTAAGACGAATATTTCTTCAAATATCACAACTATTCTAATAAAATTGTTGCACACAATTTCTTGTTGTGAAACTTAGGAAAAAATCCAAGAAGAAAGGTACAAGATAGACATTGAAAAAGCATATGATCATGTAAACTAGAGATACCTGAAATACTTCTTAGTTGAGTTTGGTTTTCCTGATATCACAGTCAAATTGATTATGCACTGTGTTTCCTCCTCCTCTCTATATATGATGAAATGGTAAAAGGTAACTAAACTTTACTCCAACTAGAGACTAAGGAAGTGAGACTTTCTCTCCCTTTACCTTTATGTTTTTTTGGATGGATAAAAAATTACTCAAACTTAAATGCAAGGAGGATTAGGTGTGATGACAAATAGAGAGGCCAACATGCTTTGAAAACTGGTTTAGGACATCTAAGCTAATTCTAGCAAACCTGAGGGTCACATGATTCAAGATAAGTACCCAAGCTAACAACATTCTCCTTCACTACTACTAAGAGGAGTGGATCACCATTGTGGAATTCAAGCGAAGGAAGTTCTGAAGGATGGTTTATACTAGTATAAGTATAGTAAGTGATGACAACTCTTATTCTAGTATGATTCTTGGATTGCAAATAATCCACTTTACGAACAAGTGGCAGCTCAATTCCCTATGCACGCACGCCTATGCAGTGATCTCACAGATTTGATATATATAAACAACAACTTGTCTTGAATGATAATATACCAGACTGATTTATTTGGCAAGGGAAACATGATTGGAGTTATTCAGCATTAGTACGGTATGCATTGGCAAGGAAGTAGTCACACTTTATCAAGTGATGTCTTGCACTCAAAGAATTGAAGTTGATAAAGAAAAAGTATTTCCTTCCTTATCAATTGATGATATTCCTATTAAGTAACTTGACATCCCTCTAAAGAACGGGGTATTGTGCATAATATGGATGATAGTTGTCTTGGTACCTAAGGTAGTTGGATATTTAGTACATGAAAACTTATGGCTCTTATTAGGATCAAAATCAATAACATTTGTTGTTAATCCAATTCAAAAACAATTATTGAATTGGTCTGTAGCCTATCATAAAATCTCATAGCTTGACTTCAATTATAACCAACATTCAAAATGTTCTAGGCGAAAATTAAGTGGTGAATATTAATCACTCTTTTAGAGAAGGGAATGTAGGTGCTTGAAGACCCCCTCTCCTTAATTTAGTTTTTCTTGTTGTTTTTAGCCAATGTACTAAAAAAAGGGAAGAAACTTTTCAACTCTTCTATCTTTCTCTGATTGAACAACTATCAATAATTTTATCCGAAATCCATATTTTTGAATGAATTATGTGAAATATTGTAAGGGGCAATAGAGTCAGCAATTTAAGGACATTTTACAACTAATGAAATGGAACAACAATGAACCACGTGTTTATTGGAGTCAATTCTGTACGATCCTTCAAAAGTTTATAGACACTCCTGGACAGTGCAGATACAGATACAGGGAAGGATTGTCAACACTAATTGCTATTTTCTTTCTTATAAAAATTGTTCTGATCAGAAGCTTTCTAATAAAGGGGTAACCATGAGAATAACAGTGGTTTAGATATAAACCAGATGCCAGCGTGGTGGATCAACGGTGATTTCCTCCTCCATTAAGAGTCGCACTGGATTGAGACCTGCTCAAAACATTAAAAGCAGAGAGGTTCAGCATTACCATTCAGAGCATATCTTCAAGTCTTTTTCAATAAATTTGAATTAGTGAATGGGATAAAAATGCATGATATCAGAACACAGATCATCATCAGTAATATCCTTTTTTACTTAAAAATGCATGATGGCACAACTTCATAAATAAATAAAACTTCAGAGTGCATGTGATAAAAATATAGCAAAGTTCAACCAAGAAAGACTGTCAGAAATATTACACAATATCAGAACACAGATAGCAATCAAACCCATGTTGAAAAACAGACTGTAACTAAGAATACACACCAAAAGATAGTCAGTTATACAAGCAAAAAAGGTTGAAAGTGGACGCTTCAATGGATTCGTAAAACACTAAAACCAATGTCGATTGGTTTGTGTAGCAAAGAAATTGATTTCTCTTGAGCAAAGTCTCAAATGTGAACCTTCTGATGTTTAAAAAACAAATTGGGAGAATTTGTTTCCAAGTGGATAATATATCAAAATTCAAACAGAAACATAAAACAATAATTCAAAGTTATGCACTGTGGAACAATGGAAGCACAGTTCAGGCTTATAGTTCTGTTTAAAGCAAATTATGTTTACTACCTAGTATCAAAATCATAATATCCGGATTCAGCAATAATTTCAAATAGTGAAAAGATATCAAAACTTAAGATGGTAAGAGAATCAAATCATAAATCCAGGGAGGTATATTAGGCAAAAAGACAAGAACAAAATCATGGAAAACCAGAGACCAGTATTACCCAGATGGCTCAAAGTCCCCCACCCCCACTTCTTCCATAGGCTGAGGAAACTGGCCCTCTTCTAAACTATTCAACTAGGCTACACACATGTAAGGTCCATTTGCAAAATGCTCAAAAAGAGAAGACATTAATTAATCTGGTTAAATGATGCACTATCCAACAAAATAGTTACTCACCAGACAGCTAAACTAGTAAATCTAGGAATTAATCATGTAAGATACTTTCACTTTCTTACAAAAAAATATAGCTTCTAAGCTAGCCTCTATTGTGCAATTATTTTTCTAACAGAGAAAGTAGTTTTATTAACTTTTTACATGGTTGCATTACTGAATGCAGCACAATGCAAGTGAACAAAAAGCCAAAGTGTGCCTTTACTTGTTTGTGTCATTGTTTTAATAATTGCTATCATGCCTGCGACCGGTTAAGGGGTCACCAAATATTGATCTATTAATCAAATTGAGAAAAAGAAAATTCTAACCTCTTCAAAATTATAAAACAATAGGTGTAAAGGTTGTCAAGATTTAGACTTATTAAAGCTTGGGATTTTGTTTAAATATACTTTGTCAGCCTACATCCCTCAAGTACATTTCTACCTAGATCAACCCATCTACTGCCACCCCAAGAAATTCAATTATTAACTAAAACTTGATGTTTATATCCCTCCATAAGCACAGGTGCCTCTTTTTATCATGCATATCTGGAATATGAACAATACCCGGCTTTTTAGGAAAGGCAAGCACTAAGAATTCACCTTTTTTCCACTAATTTTAACCGTAATTGCTCAACATAAAAAATGCTCCAAGCAACAAAAAACAATTAACTTCATAGGGAGTTCTAAGAATCATCGGATCTTTCAATTAAATCCTTCATCGGGTAAGCAAAACTCTATATTAAGGTAGGTCAACCACATGTGAAGTTCATAACTTCTAACAAAAACTTGCCATGGCGACAATTTGGCAATACTTGATTCCTTTAGAAAACTAAAACGCATGCGAGAAATGGGAAAATCCACAATCCTTAAGCAAACATAAGAAATTGCATCTTCATAGAGTTCATCATTGGAATAAATAGTTAAAAATCATTAACATTGAAAATATCTCCTCTATAGGGATAAAATAATCTATAGTTAAAAATCTTGTATCTTGTAAAAGTAAGATGCATATTGATCACTCAGTTTAGTGTTGCGGGAAAATATCAAGCCATGGCAATGGTTACATGCGATGTGAACTTATGGGTAAAAACAGCTACTTAGCAAGTTGAAGTTTGGCAGTAATGATAAGATGAAATTATATTGCCTGAGATAATCAAGTTGCTCTTCACATTGCATCAAATTCAGTTTTACATTAATGAACCAAACATACAGAAATTGATTATGACTTAAGCAGGGGGGAAAAATAAGGAAATTTCTATTGAGTCAGTCAACTCTAGAGATTGCGTTGCAAAAATTCGCACAAAATCTCTTCCGAGATCCTCAAATTTTGTTCACTTGTAATAAGCTTGGGGCATATGATTTGTATGCACTAGCATAGAGGGGAGAGTTGGAAAGTATATCCTATTTGGAGAGAATATAACATATCATAAATATTTAGTTTTTATTTTTGTAGCTGTCATATTATTAGTTTCCTAGTATATGAAGTTTCCAACATTAAATTGTAAATCTAGTACATGTGTAACTGATTGTGTTGACTACTGAAGATTTCATAAGCAATTTAGTAGATATTTGCTCATCACAGAAAATATATATGTTAACAATATAACAAAGAACTATAAAAAAGATAATTCAAGATGGAAAGAGATGCACTAGCCGTTAGTTCTTCTCTCCTCTTAAACTCTAACTTGATATGCCACATGTGTGTGTAATCTGAATTTCTTCTGACATAATGTTTTCAATGGTGGACAGCGGATTGTTAAAATTCCGCTTTGCACTAGTGCTTTAGCACCACTATAGCCACTATTGGATAACATTTTATACTAAATAGCACATTACAAAACAATAGCGGCTTGTCCAGATTCCGATTTGTTATAGCATTACAGCACTGCTATAGCTGCTATTTAACAACACTAAGAAGTAAACGATTCCAGTTGGATACCACTCGATTCTTTGCATTTATTTATTGACCAATTGACATATTTTTAATCAACAAATGAAAATGTATTTTTAGACAGAACAACAAATGAAAAGATGAAACAGTATATAATTTTTACTATTTGTGACCCATTTATTTTGCCTTTATTCAAAAGCCATTTTAGAGGACAAAGTAAATTAGTAAAAGATGTCATTGATTTTTTTGTTAAGTGGTCATACATTTCCCTATAATCTCCATTTTATATGGTCTGTGTTAGTTTTTAAAGCTTTCAATATTTAACTATTTTGCGTGCTTGCTTGTTGGCATTCCAAAATTTGCAGGACAAGGATACTTGTTAAATATAACACAACAGTCCAGTTCAATGATTGTATGAATACCAACTCTCATACATTAATATGTATGTATCATGTATGCATGTGATGTATATATAATCATATGCCTGCTTGTGTGTATATTGTACCTGCATGAACTCCGTAGCATGGTCCAACACCTTATGTCTTATACCATACTATTTCTTTTGCTAGTGGCCTAGTCTGCATATACCAAAGAATCAAAGGCTGTATTATTAGTTTTTTTAGGATACATATTGCACCTTGTTATCTTTTATCCAATTCCACACCCTTTCCTAAGAGTGAATCAAAAGTTCAGGTCATCCTAGTCTAAGCGCACTCATTCTAAAATGCTTTTGCATTCTCCATTTGAAATTTTAAAAGCTCTCAAGAAGCATAACTTACATTACACATTTCAGTACACACCAACCAACCAACCACTGAATTGCATCATTATTGAATACCACAAAAAGTAAAGGGGACAAAAACTAGTAAAAGAGGGTGGTAGCTTTGTACTCTAATTTGCTGCACTGGTAGCTATTTGAAATAGAATTAGAAAATAGATTCGCAATTTCACCTGCAATGCATGACACTTGTGCACCATTCCCCAATTTTACTTGCAATGCATGGTATTCTAGCTTACCTACTGGATTTATAGTGTCTTAATAATAGATTGGAAATTTCATTAAAAACTTAAATTACAAACTTATTACCCTGTTCATATGACAAAAAGGGAGAAAATATTAAGGATAAGACTCCTTCAAATGACCTTGTCTGTAAAGTGAAAGTAATTGAATTAAAAACTCATTATAATCTTAACCCCATTAAGATTGTGGTGGATAAATCATTATTTGCTTTAAAGATAAATTCAATTTAGAGGAGCTTTTTCATATACTAAAAATTTCAGCTTCAGGTGACAAGATTAGCAGACAAGATAACTGTCAGTGACATCTAAAATTCCCAGAAGGTGCATAACATCATAGCTTAAGTATCTATAAAGTTCAAATACTTACTACAAAATGATTACGATATGCAGAGGAAAATACTTACAAACTCAAGATATGGTGCAGCATAGATATTTTCTAGATATATGCACCGGTGTCGGATACACTTGAACACCGATATGCATATGACATAAATTTTGGAGTAGCTGTGCTTCATAGTTAGACAGTGGTAAAGGCTAAAAGATCAGTGAGGAAAAGAGATTCAGATAAATCTCTCAAGTCATAAATCACCATTGAAATCTCTTGATGGAAGGATCTAGAAGCCTTCACCAAGTTATCTTTCCATAAAGCATTCAACAAAATAAAACAAATCAAAGACACTTGAATCTACACATAACACATCAACCCTAAAATTTCACACAATCAGATTCAAATCTCAGATTTGATCTTTCCACAAAACACTTAAAATGCAATTCACACAATCAAGAAAATCCTTACACACACAAACCAAGTCTTGCCACAAATCAATCAAAATCAAAACAAGAAGAGCATAATTCCCAAATTAGACAATTGAGTAAGAGTGAGTAACCTCTTCTGACGCTTTCCTTTCTTAGGACCAGAAGCTTCAAGCTTCGCAATAGGACAACCACAGGGAGCCCTAAAAAGCAAAAGCGCACGGCCATTAATCGGAGCCATTTTCCTCAACTCAGACCTCAGACACTCGTAATCAGGATTCCCTTCACTCCCACCTTTCCAAGGAAGTTTATCATATTCCCCCAACCCTAACCCCGAACCGGAACCCGAACCGAATCTCTCAATCTGCAAATCAAACTCCGTAGCTTTCTTGAGTCCCCTACACCCGATCCTCTCACACTTCCGAGATCTTGCTCCACAACACAGCTCAACGGTGATCACCGAAGCGATGAAGAAAATGACGAATGCGAGGAGGTAGGGTATGGGGAGAGAGACGGAAGGGAGGAGGAGAGAGAGGGAGTTGAAGATGTAGGAGAAATAAGAGGAGAGAAGGAAAGCGCCGGAGAAGAGAACAAGGAGGAGGATGAGAAGGTCTAAGGTGGCGGAAGGAGCGTGTTTGCAGTTACAGAGATTGTTGCAATGGTGGCTCCAAGATGATGATGATGATGATGAAGATGATGATGAAGAGGGCATTGCTGTGGTCAATACAACACCTTCCTGCATGTTCACGTTAAACAAACAAACACCTTACACCTCTCCCCACTTTCTTCCTCTCATCAAATACAACCAAAATTAATAATTAGTCAAGTTAATTAAAAGTTTATTCTTACTAATTACAAATGTATTCTTTTAATTCAAATAATCATCTTGATATAGTAGTATAGTACTATTATAGTTAAGTATATGGGAGAGATATTTAATAAGATTTTATAAAAAAAAAAAAAAGTCTCTTACAAATTGACACATTAAAAATTGCTTTTCTATGACGTCCGCGTAACTCAAAGATACGAGAGTCCAATAACAAAATGGAGCGACCAATCAATTTTCTTCATGAGTGTTGTTTCAACTGATTAGGTTGATCAAAGATGATTGCATTGTGTGATTCGTCACACGCGGCTCAGTTTTTTACTAATTCCCCTATTTAAAGAAGAGAATGTATCATTCTCTAGTATTTAAATTCTTTACAATTCAAACTTCGCTTTTCACTTTCTTACTAACTTGAGTGTTTGAGTCTTAATCTTGCAGGTCAGCCTCTCTGCGCTGTATCGAAAGTTGCAAACCAAATTGCCTTTGCTGGAAATATGAATTTCCTTCAATCGAAGCGTGAATCTTGGTTTATTGATCAATTTTGTCAAGTTCAGATTCGTACTACCGATGACAGCCTCAAAGCCATTCGCTCTGCCACTCAACAGCAAACCGCTGCATCCACTAGAACTGCCAATAATCTTTTGCCTCCTCCTCAAAGGATGGGCGATCGAAACTTAACAACTTCTCCTTTTGTTCCCCTGCCATTAAGTTTTGTCCAACCTAGGGAGGATCATAGGGCTCCTCAACTTCCTTTATTCCTCGGTTCTACACCGCAATTACACCTAGGTGAACCTTCCTTCAGACTTCTGATGCCACCTACAATATCTGGACGGAAGACGCTCCCTGGATTTTAGCTCGTACAAGTGAATCTCGGCCTACAAAGAGCCAACAAATTATTGAACAACATCTATCAAATGATTCAATAGTAGAACTCATAAACCTTAGCAGATTGACAAACTCGAATTGAAGAAATCCTACATAACGCTAATCCAAAGAACAATATTGTGCAGGAAGCAGCTTTGCACAAAACTATCGCTCCTGAGCTGAGAAAGGATCCATAAGAGGTCCAAAAATCCCCTAGTCACCGACGACACATGCGTTACACTCATTCCCCAAATCTTGGAGGGAGATGAGGCACCACACTCCTTATGAAGTTCGTCATCCTAAGTGGAGGGATAAGTATGAAGAAGATGCTCCTGCATAGCCCCGGAAGAAGAACCTTTTTTTCGCCTGCATCTTGGACAACACGATCTTGAAGTCACTAGAGAATTCCCTGAAACTCCAAAGTTATAGTAGTAAGAGAGTTCCAAACGAACATGTCAAGCACGTGGACGAATGACTCGACCATTACCATGTCAGCGAGGACGTGAAGTGCAAACTTTTTGCGCTGACCTTAATCGGGTCTACCCTAGCTTAGTATAAGTCCATTCTCGAAAAGAGCATAGGTTTTTAGTCGAACTTGTACTGGTCTTTCACTGCCCATTGTACCACCAGAAAGAGACAACCATCCACCGTGGTCGTGCATAGTGGGGTCACTTAAGACAAGTAGGAAAACTTGTGTGCATACATTGACCATTTGAACAAGGTTGCGGTAGTTGTACGAGGCTCGGATGAAAGACTTAAGTGTTGGAATTTTTACAAAGGCCTCATACCAGACTATGCATTATGAGAGAAGTTAAGTCGCAAGGATGCCCATGACCTTAAGGGTGTGTTTGGAAATTAGGAGGATGAGGGAGGGGTGGACGTTGAAAAAAGGGAAGGATTTAATGGAAAGAATTGAAGAATTTTGGTTGGGAGAATTTTGGAGGATTTGCTTTTAGCCATAACACCAAAATCCCCCTAATTTGAGGGAACTCAAAATTTATATTGAAGGAGAGTTTTGGAGGTCTTACATAAATTTTACAAATATCTTTTATGTTGTTATAGTATTTTGAAAATTAAAAATATAGTAATGATAAACACTTTTTTATCATTCTATGCAAAATCATTTTTTCAAAAAATGCCAAATATTTTCCTATATTTTTTAAAAACATCGTTTTCAGAAGCTTTCCCCTCTCCTCCCCTCCAAATTGGTAAACAAAGCCTAATGATTTTCTGAGTAGGGTGTAACCCTACATTAACGATAAAGAGAATTCAATGGCCAATTGAGGTAGTCGAGTGTCGAAGAATGTTGGATCTAGCGGGGCATCAAACAGGAATTATGGGCAATCCAAAGAGGAACATAATCCCAGTCCCTATTTAAAATTTGACTCATATGCTCCCTTGAATACTTCACGATAGAGGAATCTTGAAGGGGTTCTCTAACACAAAGTTCATGGAGGACAGGATAAGGCCGGAACCCATATCTGATCAGGGAGTTTGCACGGACTAACAAGTTCAAATACTCGCGAGATAAGGAACCCATATCCGTGTTACTATTATACATCACTCTGGGAACCTCTACCCCCCTTATGTAAGCTTTGTTAAAACATTGGTATGCATATGATGGTAACTTATACTCCATATGCGCAAATGTTGGTATGAATATTTTTTGTCCAAGGTTTGGATTTGCATTATTTTTATGGACAGGTAGCCATTTATTTTCACTCATTTTGCAATTGCCTAAGCAAAGGAATGAGTAGTCCATTAAAGCCTTTTTATTTATCGCCGAGTTCCTCATTTCCTTCCTTCTCTCTAGATTCTCCTTTTGAAAATCTAAGTTCCAATCTACTTCTTTGTGTATCCGCTGAAATTTGAATAAATAGACTAATAGTTTATAACTTATGATAGAAATATTGGCAAATTTAGTTGCTAGCCTATGTTCATTAAGGATATTGAGAATCGTGCAAAGCCAAATATCATTCCCCTAATATATCTTTTTGGAGGTATCACCACCTGTGAATGAAAATACGATGTTGGTGGTTGTCCCAAAAATGATGGAGGAAAATAATTATGATGATTTAATGAGAATTAATTAGAATGATCCTCAACCAATTAATCATATCAGCGATAATATTATCACTAATCATTTGACCAATTTAATTTTCTCCATCCTCTCTCCAAATAAGGAACACGTCTTAGTTCAGAGTGACGTGGGCCAAGAAAATCAACAAGGTGGCATGCCAATTATTTCATAGAAGCAAAAGGAGGAGAAATTTTCCGGCCACCCCTTAACTTATACCTCGCACCCTCGCAAGGGGGCTACTATTACCTTTATGCCCATTTAAACAAAATTCGGATTTTTTATACGTTTACTAGTTTTTTCGAAGAAATGCGGAAAATTTTGAAATTTTTGATAAAAACACATTGATTTCTGGAAAATATTTGAAGAAATATCATATTTTTCCAAGAAAATCCGGTAGTTTACGGAATTTTGAAAACTATTTATGGTTGAAATTCGGCAAACAAAATTTACACTATCGAATTTTTCGAAAAAATCCAAAAAATTCCAACACTTCAAAAAATTCGGGAAAACTACAACACTTTTCAAAAAATTCGGTAGTGTTACTTTTTTACTAAAGAATACAAACTACCGTTTTTTTAGAAATATATAAAATTACCAAATATGCTGGATTTTTCAAAAAATATGGTATGGAAACTTAGCGACGCTTTATAGTGACGACTTACTACTTAGCGACTGAATTAGCAACAGTTTTAGAATGAGGGACCAAAAGTTAAAATTCATAACTTTAGAGGGATGATTTAATAAAAATTTTAGAGGCATGACAAATGAAAATGCTAACTTTAGAGGGACTTTAAACATATTTAACCCTAGATTTTATTGATCACAAAGTTAGTGGTATTTATACAAGTACTAGAAGTCCTACATTGGGCAGCACAAGAAAACAATAAATGTTAACTACTTAAACTAACTAAACAAATAAAATTTTTCTACCAAGAGCTACGAGGCTCTAATTTTTCCATTGCACTTGAGAATACGTAGGCACATGATTTTGAAATTTGTCGAGCACATTAATAAAAACTCTAATTTTAGTCCTTTTATTTATTTTATATAAACATTTCTAATAACAAGAAAATGTATCACAATCATTTTTAAGCCAACATTTTTCTTAACTAACAAAACGGTTACCGTTGCATACAACGATGCCACATGATGCTAATATATTCTCCACGCATAATCGATCTATGAACATAAATTTGGTCGCATCGACCAACTTTTTGCTCTTTAAGGGTTTTATCGATGTTTCCCTTTAAAAATAAAATTTAGGTGTCGAGCTTGTGTTTTTATTTCGAGCGTTTTGACGCTCATATATTTTTTGCACTGCGACAACTAGCAGTTCATAATCCTCAAGTAAAGAAGAAGAAGAAGAAGAAGAAGAAGAAGAAGAAGAAGAAGAAGCTTACACTGAATAAGAGGAGTTTAGAAGAGAAGAGAAGGAAGACAATTTTGAAGAATAAGGGAATAAATTGAACATGTACTTGAACCCTAGGGTATAGGATTCAATTCCCATGAAAAACAAAAACTTTACTAGAGAGGGGGGATAAAGAAGATCATGAGGTAGTAGTGTCGGGATTGCCTTGCAAGGGGCCCAGGCTGTTACAAAAAAAGAGCGGAATCTGGGAAGAGCTACCTCGAAATATCCAAGATAAATCTCGACATCATAAGATCGAGAGGAATTAAAATCCAAGTTAGAATTGTGTTGAATTCAAGTCGTGGAGACAGAGTGTCTTGCGTCTAAGGCTTAATCGCGAGCCATGTATTACCTTTGATGATCCTTTTGACGTCTCTAGGAACTTCCACGGTGGTGCAATAAATGCTTGATTATATTTCTGTTATTTTGAGACTGGCTTAATCACACCATAGTCCTATTAATTCAAACATTAGAGAGTTCTTGTGTATTGGCTTTTCTGATAGAAATTTTCTTATTATGGCATTTTGTGAGTCTTTGTACTAATCTTTAGTATCATTATCATCTCATATAGAGAAGCCGGGATTTTTCTTAATTCTTGTATTATCGAATGTTTGGATTTTTTTTTTCAAAATTGTTTTATGTGATCGACTATTTTCTCTAACCAAAAACTTCTTTGAAAAATTAAAATTAGAGGGATATGAATTGTATGACAATTCTATGCTGAATTTGTTCTATTTGACCTTGTCTTGAGTAGCTTGTAATTTCATAATAGAAGAGGGTGCCATACGAGAGACTAACACATTGAACCGTCAAGAGAAAGAGTAGACCGAATAAAAAATAACCAGAACCACAACACACAATGATCCACATCATTGAACAAAGAGCAAGAGAACAAGGAGAGATAATATAACTGTTAGAAAAATTAACTCAAGTCAAATGGATTGAGGCTAGAATCTTGAACGAAATCACTTTTCTTATAGTATTTCAAACACTCTCAAATTGTCTTAGAGTTTCTACGAAGGAATACCCAGGATAATTCAGTCTTCTCGAGTTTGCGCAAGATCGACGAAAATTCGAATGTAGCAAAGAGTGTTTGGAATTTTCGGTGAATAGGATGTACAATTTTGTTGTTGTGATTTTCTAAATTCGGAATGAATTATTTATAAGCCATGTTGGTATTGTTTCACAAGGTAGAGACCCTTGGTGAAACAATCTCTTTTAGCAAAAGTTTCAAAGCTTAGCCTACTACAACATTTACCAAGAGTTGCATGTTTTCATTCTGCAACTCTTAATGAAGTGTTGCCAACTTTCGAATTCAAAACTAGGATATTTTTCTTGTTATTTTGGAACACTCTCATATTATTAATTATTATTAATAATTTACAACAACCCCCACTTGTTCTAATAATGACAAGTCCAATTCCAGAATATAGAAAGCAAAATAGTGTTAATACAATTAGGTATCTTTCGATTTGAAGTTAACCTTAGTAAAGACAACGCAAAGCCTAATTGGAATGTTAGGTAGCTATGCTTTGAACCGTATCCCATGAGATAAGATCGACATTACTAGGTTCTTCGCCTACATATCTCGCCTAGCACTATTTATGGCCATGTGCTTTTCCTATTTTCATGATTTTTTCATGAGAGAAACTCCAACTTTCACTTTAAGACGACACCATCTCGAAATTCATATAAATGAAGTTTCATTTGTATCTATTTATTCAGATATATATCCTCGATATAGAACTTCATTAAGAGTTTATTGAAAACTCAACCCTCAATATGTAATAGTCAACATTGTCACATAATGTTGCACAAACATCCAATCAACGACTTATTATTACCTATTGAATCTTAGGTTAATATTTATTAACTTCAGATTGGGTTGTCGTCGTTGTTGGAATTTTTATTCAAGGAGTTTCAACCTCACACCTCTTGAGGTTGTCTTTACCAAGTCTCTGGCCAGTAACTTGGTAAACGGATCAGTCAAATTGTAGATTGATCATATATATGCGAGTGAAATGATTACATCTTTAATCAATTTTCTCACAAAAGAATGTTTAAGGTCTCAGTGCCCAAACTTTTTATTTTACATTTATCTAAATTCTCTTGCTAAATTGGCTTGACTATCACATTATGTTGACACCTTTGAAACATTGTCTTTAGCCAATGGAACTTCCAACAGAAGGTCCCTAAACCATTAAAGTTCTTTGACTAGTGGAAGTGAGATCCACACACTATGACTTCATGGTCAAAAGAGTGATGCATGTTTGTTTCTTGCTCTTCCAAGAAATATCACCCCAACTAGTGTAAATATCCACTTAGTTGTAAATTTATGATCTCCAACACTCGATATCCAACTCATATTGGTATATCCTTCTAATATGGCAAGAAACCTACCACAATGGAGGTCAAGACTTTGGTTTTTAAAAGATAATCAAAATCTTTGTGATGGCCTTCCAATGCTCACCATTGGGATTGCTAGTAAATATGCTTATTTACTAATTGCAAATGCTATGTCAGATATAATACATTGCACTAGAAAACCAATTTCACACTTGTATTCTAATATGACCACAACTCTTCCATCATTATTTTAACACTAAAATTAAATTGAATATTCACTTTCTTGAAATGTGAAAGTTTGAACTTATCAAGAACTTTCTCAATAAAGTGTATTAGACTAAGTTCATAACCCCCACTATTTTTGCATTAGTTTGATGCCCAAAAGAGTGTTAACTAGTTCAAGATCTTTCATCTTGAATGTGGTTTTCTCAATATATTATGTTTGACTATGTTTTTTAACCCCCACTCTTTTGCCTTACTTTGATCCAGAAGAGTGTCCACTATTTCAAGATCTTTCATCTTGAATATGAAAGCTAGTTCTAAGATTTCATTCATCTCGTTGCTAATGATCAACATGTAATCAACATAGAGACAAAGGAATATCACAATATTCTCGCACAACTTTGTGTACAAATGCTTGTCACAAGAATTAGATGAATAAGGTTTTTAGATAATCATGCATGATGATACAATAAGGTTTTTAGATGAAGTAACATATAAAATTATGAGCAATTTAAAGTAGTATAGTATAAATTGCAATGAGTACCTTAGTTAAGTTCTCTTGTTTCAAATATTCACTTGAATTTCTATGTTTCAACCTTCTTTATCAACTTCGTCATTGGTGTGCACGACACTTTTGATCCTTTTTCTTCTTTGATAACCTTTGTCTTCATCAAAACTAGATATAAGATATATTCTTCATAATCTCCCCCTTTTTTATGATGACAAACTCTTTGAATTATTGTTTTGATAAGATTGAACATTCTCCACCTAACTTTGTGTCTCCCCTTTAATTTGTGCGCCTCCTCCTTTATCGGAGAATCTTACAATGACAAAGTCAAACTTTTAATGTCATTTTTTTGGTGCTTCTTTTAATCCATACAAGGACTTAACAAGATTGTACACCTTTTTGTTCATTAGTAGAAAGTACATAACCTTCCGATTGCTCCTTATAAATCTCCTCATTGGATTTCTATTTAGGAATGTCGTTTGATATTTACTTGATCAATAAGATCATGCAAAGAAACTAATGTAAGCGATACTTTTAATTAACACATCCTTGTTGGTGGTGCATATGTGTTGAAATAATCAACACATTACTTTTGTATAAAATCCTTGTTTACTAATTTGTCCTTGTAGGTTTTTAGTGTACCATCACTATGATAATTCCTTCTAAACACCCACTTGCATCCAACGAGTCTTGATCTTTTCGGTAGATCAACAAGTTCCCAAGTACGGTTGACATTATTAAATATATTTCGTCTTGGATACCATCATTCTAAAAAATGAGTCCTTTGAAGTTACTACTTCTTTATATATCTTAGGATCATCTTTCAGTTAAAGAATAATAAAAGTCTTACGAACAAAATTTTACACCTGAATATAAACGTATATATTGACTTTGTATTCAGATTATTGTTATATATAATGTATTGTTTATGTTTCAGCATGTTGCACTAATTACTTTCATTTTCAACATTTTATCCTTGATTTTTGAAACGAAAGCCCCGTCGCCATTAAATAAATGAGAAATGCTAATCCTACAATATATATTACAACTACACCGTACTTTTATACGGTTAGATTTCTTTTATTATATTTAATAATAATTGTTCATTTTTTTTAATAAAAAGAAACACATGACTTAATGTATTTTATATGGTGTATATATAAGGTGTAAAAAATTCAGTGTAAGGATAGCAATCCTCTAAATAAATACTATAAGATTGTTAGAAAAATCAATTCAAGTCAAATGGATCAAGACTAGAATCGTGAACAAAATTATATTTGTTATAGTATTTCAAGCACTCTCAAATTGTCTTAGAGTTTCTACGCATGAATACTCAGGATAATTCAACTTTCTCGAGTTTGCTTAAGACCGAAAAAAATTTGAATGTAGCGAAGAGTGTCTGAAATTTTCGGTGAAGAGGATGTACAATTTTGTTGTTGTGATATTCTGAATTCGAAATGAATTATTTATAGGCCATATTGGTATTGTTTCACAAGGTAGTGACCCTTGGTGAAACAATCTCTTTTACCAAAAGTTATAAAGTTTGGCCTACTGCATATTTACCAAGAGTTGCATGTTTTCATTCTACAACTCTTCATGAAGTGTTGCAAACTTTTGAATCCAAAACTAACATATTTTTCTTGACATTTTAGAACACTCTCATATTATTAATTATTTATTAATAATTTACAACAATAACTATTCGACACTAAAAAATGAAGGAAATATAGAACAAAGTAAAATATTTATACACAAAAATTTAAAATATTTTAGTGTGAAATTATTTAATTTTAATTTTTTTTAAACACAAAAACTTTATAAAGTAAGTAAAATAAAAAACAGTAGAAATTAAATTTTGTATTTTTTTTTTTGGAAGAGGTTTTATAAAGCTTTAATCAAGCATGTAAAAAATCACTTAATAAGATATATTTTTGTTAAAGGACACTATGGTTTTAATTTTGCTTAGCGTGTCTTTGTTATTGAAGTAAAATAAAATTGATTTTGAGTGAATTGATTATGTAAAATTGATTCTAAATAAATGTGAGTTATGGGTAATGATTTATGTTTGGAGAAATTTTTGCAAAAGTGAGCTGAACAATAAATTCTAGTGTAAAAATCACATTTAAAATCACCTTTGATCAAAAACTACAAATCATAGCTTCAAGTAGGATCAATTTTAAAGCATAATTAATTTTGCTCGAGATCAACCAAACATGTCAAAATAAATTTTAGGCGTCCAAAATCAATTCTGGATGTCTCAAACGTAAACCAAACATAGACTTAATGCATGTTTGATTTGGATTTTGGAAAGGACAAAAGCAATTCTAGAAGTGTAGAATTGATTTTGGGTGATTTAAAGATGTTTGGTTAGGAAAAAATAGAATTGAATTCTGTCTCCATAATTGATTCTACTTGAAGCTAGAATTTGTAGCTTCTGCCTCCAGAATTGATTCTGGATGATTTTTACACTGTAATTTATTATTCAACTCACTTTTATATGAATGTATCCAAACATAAATCAATTCAGCTAAACTCAATTCTAATAAAATCTATTTTGCCAAACTCAATTATGCTAGAATAAATTCTATCCACGGTCAATCCAACCACACCCTTAGAGAACCCTTAATTATCTATATTTCTCATCTATTTCTCTTTTCATAATATTTCTTACTTATTTCTCTTTTTTCATTTTATCTTTACAACCAAAGATACCCTTAGGCTTTGTTTGCGAGTTTGGAGGAGAAGGGAGGGGATGACTTTGAGAAATAGGAAGAATTTGGTGAAAAGAATAAAAAGATTTTGGGTTGGAGAGTTTTGGAGGGTTTGAGTTTATTCATAACACAAAAAACCCCATAAAATGGGGAACTCAAAAATTGTATTGAAGGAGGGTTTTGGAGGACTTACATAAATTTTCCAAATATCTTTTAGGTTGTTATAGTATTATGAAAATAAAAATGTTGTAATGATAATGACTCTTTTATCATTCTAAACAAAATCATTTTTTCAAAAAATGTCAAATATTTTTCTATATTTTTTTAAAAATTTCATTTTCGAAAGTCCTCCTCTTCCCTCCCCTCCAAACTCACAAACGAGTTTGAAGGGGAAGGGAGGGGAGGATTTTGGAAAATAAGAAGGATTTGGTTAAAAGAATAGAAAGATTTTGAGTAGGAGGGTTTTGGAGGGTTTGATTTTATTTATAACACCAAAAACCCCATAAAATAGATGAACTAAAAAATTGTATTGAAGGAGGGCTTTTAGAGGTTTTTGAGGGCTTACATAAATTTTTCAAATATCTTTTATGTTATTATAGTATTCTGAAAATTAAAAATTTAGTGGTGATAATAATTCTTTTATCATTTTAAATAAAATCATTTTTTTAAAAAAATGTCAAATTTTGTTCTATATTTTTCTACATTTTTGTTTTCGTAAGTTTTTTTCTCCCCTCTCTTCCAAACTCACAAACAAAGGAGAATGAGAAGTTGTTTCATGGTCAAACGCAGGTCCCACTTCTCAACCACCAATGATCTTTTTCCTGCGAGCTGATTACCGTATGATAGTGACTTATCATTAGGCATAGAACCTAAACAAACTCTTCCTTCTCACCAACTTTACTTCCACCGATTTGTCTTTTATTCCAAAAGAAGAAATACAATTTGAATATAAAAGGACACCATCATCGCTCACATGAGGACATAGAGATAACTTCACTACAATCCAACCAACTCAATATCTTCTTCCTCTAAAAAGCCTTCCACACTACCAACTATTGAGCTAGAAACATCATTTGAAGAATGAGCCTTAGTAGTAATTAAGAACCTCCTCAACCGACCTACACCCCGGAACTTCTTCCATAGTCAACATACTACATATTGGTGAGTCAGGCATTTCTCCTAATTAAACTTTGTTTTATTGCACTCAAGGAAAAATCTTTTAGACTTCACCGTAACATATGTGTTAAATTGATATTGAACAACTTACCCTTAAACAATTTGAAACTTATTCTTACTGGCATGCCAAGCCAAACTGAGTTTTCAGTCATTTTAATGAAAGTATTTTATTGTATTTCTTGCAGCTTTTCAAACACTGGGATCACTTTGTAGAGGAAATTAAGGTAGATGACTTTCTTAAGGAACAACCCCTTTCATGGTTTATATATACTCTCTCCAACCATGTAAGATTTTATAACATATTTTAGAGGTTGATCACAAGTGCACTATGCATAATAAAGAGAGAGAATGAAAGTAAGAATTTATAGACAACAATATGAGATTAAAAATGAAATATAAAAAAATCTATATATATATATATATATATATATATATATATATATATATATATATATATATATATATATATATATATATATATATATAATATTATGTTTAGATATGTTAGATGATAAATCTTATATGACATGTCTTAATCTATTTGTAATTGTCAAAAAAAATATTAATATAGTTTAGTGAATGAAATGATTATTATAATTTTTTTTATAAAATCTCGTATTTCCATAATATATATATATATATATATATATATATATATATATATATATATATATATATATATATATATATATATATATATGGAAATACGAGATTTTATAAAAAAAATTATAATAATCATTTCACTCACTAAACTATATTAATATTTTTTTTGACAATTACAAATAGATTAAGACATGTCATATAAGATTTAGCTAACATATTTAAACATAATATTATTTTTTATCGACCGTCCCTTAATCGAGAGAGTTTGACCCCTATGTAGTTGTATTCAATGGCATTAATATCTTTATATATGTTTAAATTTTCATAATCGTAGTTTTATTAAATTTCTCTCAAATAACTCTGCTCAAATTAAAATATTCATATTAAAAAACACACTTAATGTTTGTTCTATTGGTGTATTCACATTTTTACATTGTTTTTATATAAATCTGATATTTGAAACTTAAGAACAAGACTTGTAATATCAAAGAAAACATAAATATTAAAATAATAATTTTGATAAAATATAATTTTATTAAAGTGATAAATAAATATATTTTAAATATCAATTCAACTAAAATTATATTTTATCAAAATTTAATTATTTTAATATTCATGTTTTATTTCGTATTTCAAGTTTTGTTCCTAAGTTTTTTTCGGCTGCATGGCAGTGTTTATATAAATATATTGTAAAAATGTGTAAACATCAGTGGGATAAACACGGAGTGTGTTTTACATTCAATATTTTAAATTGAGAATAAATATTTTGGAGGAATTCAATTTTACTGTGACGTTTTTGAAAAATTATAGAACTGTATCCGGAGATTCCTACCTAGTCTCATGTGCGTCAATTATGTATGATAAACAATTTTAATGGGATTGACTCTTAGGTCATGCTGTATTGGTCCTTTGGTCGGCCTAGAACAGTTAGACATATGTCTTGCTAGTTGTTTCGTAAGCCGGTAAGTCTTTTGAAGTTGAGACCGGTCCTATATCATCAAAGTCATCCCTAAGAAGGAGCATGTAGGCCAAAAGGCGGTTGCTGAAGTAGTGGGGGACAATGCACATTAAAAGCATTCCCATTATTGAGACTTTTTGTTGATTTTTAGGCACGTGGCCTTAGAATGGTATGTTAGGGTGTGGTGTTTTCTATAGGCCATTTGAGTGTACTCGAGTATGTTGGTACTCCTAAGATATAATCTATGTCACTTTTTATCTTCTCATTTTCTTCTAATCTGGACCGTTGGTTGTCATTTGTCTCACTGTAAAGAGATGGACTAATTTTTAAGTTTTCTTTCGCTTTGTTTGCCACTCAAAATCTATCTATCCTTTGACCTCGTCTTCTGCTTGTAAGTTACATCGATTTTAACCATTTACATCTCCCGTGCGGTTGATCCTCCTTCCATGTGTCCCTATCAATTGCATTAGTGCACCCTTTTGAGACAAATTTAAAGAAAGATGAGAGAAGAAGAAGAGAAAAAAAGAGAAAACTGTAAACTGATTCGTAAAGTTGTTATTATAGTTAAGTGTGTCGTTATGCATGAAACTATACAAGTCATGCCTATTTGTAGGCTATTAATGCCCAAAACCAAAGTTTCAACCCAAGCCCAATTACAACCCAAGCCCAAAAAAGTCAAGTTATATTTTAACTTCGACACAAAAACTAAATGTTGTATTCGACCATGTCGAGTAAAGGTGACTCCTAGTTCGAATGACTACTTCGACATAGTCGAATACTAGTTTTTCACAAAACATCGAATAACAACTTCTAACACACCACCTAATTCATGTTTTTGAGACTTCTCATCCCAATGCTTTTCTTCAACTTGTCGAACCTGGATTTCTTCAGGGGTTTAGCGAATATATCAGCTAGTTGCCATTTTGTCTTGCACTGCTCAAGTTCAAGATTTCCTTTATTTCACTTGATCCCTAAGAAAATGATACCTCATCTCTATGTGTTTACTTCGACCATGACATATAGGGTGATTGGTTAGGTCGATAGCTGAAGTGTTATCTACAAACACTATATTTTCTTATGTTCCATAATCTTGAGCTCTTCGAGCAACATCTTTATCCATGATGCTTGACATGCTGCATATTGATACCAATAGACACTATTTATGTTCATTGCAGGAAACTAAGTATGAAAGTTGAGTTAGGGGTAGATGTAGATAATGGATTAGAGGTAGTTTTTAGTAGTGCATTGTAAGAATTATGGAAAAGGTTTAGGTCACTAGATGTTGTTGGGAAAAGAGCATTAAAAAGTAGGGTTTGTGAACTTGTTTACCCCGCAACAACTTCAATGTGTCCACCACCTGATAAATTAAAAACCAAAGAAGAAGTGAAGAAGAAAGGGAAGAAACCGGTGGAATATGATGTTTTTAGGCACCCTTCATATCACGAGTATGTTGATCAAGCATCTCAATATTTAAAGAGGAAATCTCAGCCATCTCAGACTTCGAAGAAGCTTTCACAATCAAAGAAGCAACCAACTTTAAAAAATCAATTCACTCTTCAATTTCTTAATCATATTAGGTCATATGTTGAAGATGTGGTTAATGTTACATCAGATGGTAATTATGGATTTAAAGTCATTGCATCATATCATGGATAGGGTGAAAATGGTTGGCCAATGGTTCATCGAGACTTGGACAATGAAATTACAGACGAAGCAAGATCAAGTTTATATCATAATTTATTTGGAAATCTGATCTATGAAGTGATGGTATCTTTGATGATTGAGTCCTTAGATCCATAACCGCCAGAGAAATGGTTGACTATACCAGATATGGGTTATTTGATATCAAATCAATATAATGTTGTTCTTGTCTATTGAGGCAATCTATCCTTCACTTTCTTTCCTATAACAAGTTTGCATTCACCAAAGGTCTCCACTTATTGCATTGATTTTGTAAATCGAAATCATTGAGTTTAAGTACTTATTTTATTTGGTTTATGTTCAAAAGTTTATTATTGTTCACATATTTATTAATGTTTGTATGATTTTTCTATTCAGGTAAACATGAAAGAAAGGTTTTTGTTGCCGCCAGCCATATTGGATTGGAAGAAGTATCATTTCCCGGCAGCGACGTATTAGATCTTAAGTTTTGCAGGACGTCTACAACATAGGCAACAACTTACACCTATAGTTCTATATTGTGTTAGTCTAGAATAATCATATGTAATTAGAATATGAAACAAATTTTATAGCATAATTATCTAGAATTTGTTTGAAGTTTAACAAAAGTTATCCCAAATTAAAACATGAGTTTGACGTTAATACATAAGTGTAAAATAGAAACATAAATAAAATACTACGAGAAATATGCAATGCCTCAAATAACTCAAAAAATTATGGGTCATCCTCCTTAGCATCATCTCGATGGTGGAAACGATGAAGCAAAGTAGAAACACGAGGCCAATTTGGATCAAATGTACATGCTGCATAAACGGGAACTAGCACCTCTCTCGGTGCATCCTGAAAGGGCGGGAGCAACCGAGGGTGTGAAACAGGATAATATCACTCCAAGTATACAACATTTATCTCATATGGAGTAGTAACCACAATTGTCAGACGAACCACGATAAGGACACTCTGATGGTAACCAATCCACACAATATTGATATCATCCTTCGTACAATCAAGAGGTGAAGGTGGAGGTGGAACATATTGCCTGTATCCAAACTGACGTATACATCTGTCAGGCAATTATGGAAAAATCGCATTACACCACTTCAGAAACCCCCTGTGTATACATAAATTATTGAATTGGCACCATACTCTGTGATCCTTGAAAGGATGCCATATATGTTTGTAGGTGTTAGATAACCCAAAACTGGTTGCAACTCACCCTCCTTCAGGACTAGTTTCTCATATGACCATCTCATAGCCTCCAAGAAGTCCATAACAATCAGTTGGTTTCCAATTCTCTCCTCTTTTCCCAAGAGTGGGAAAATGCTCATGCATCCAACACTGTTACAAAATTAATACTATTAATAAAAAAATTAATAAATAAAAAAAATAAAAAAAATGAGTAAACTAAATTAAAATAAATACCTATAGTAGAGTAAGATATCCATCTAGCTACTTGCAAGTGAAAAAAGAAGCATTTTCGAAATGACTGTAGAGGGTGACCACATAGTTGTTCCCTAACTGTATCTCCCACATCCCTCCAAGTCCTACAATAGTAATAGATATTGTGCCCCGACAAGCGTAAAAGTTTTGTCAGCAAAAATTGTGGAACCCGCTAACATCATCAAATACGCTATAGTTGCACAATCCCATCTACATCAGCTCGATGACGTGTGAGTAACTAGTGCATCCTCTCCAACTTATAATAAGCACCCATACACATATGGACATGTCCTACTGCCTCACTATATGGCACTAGAACACGCCTTTGATGTGCATGTGAAGTAACAAGAGATGTCTTCCAGTGTAATAGTCATCTCACCAAATGGAATGTGAAATGAAGATGTCTCTGGATGCCATCTTTCTACAAATGTTGATACCAGGTTTGTGTCTATCTTCATCAAACTGGTTCTATGAAGTGAAGATAGACTAGACCTAGTCACCTAATCCTCCATCACCGGTGGAAGACCATGAATAACCCTTCTTGTAAGCTTGAGACCATGTCCAACAACCTTCAGCTCTTTCTTCATGGTGAAAATAATTAAAAGTATACATATTATTAAACACATAATTAAAATATTTATACTAGAAAAGACTATCAATTATTTTCCTCATCGAATCATAAATAACGAGCAATATGATGTTCGTACTTTACCATAAGAAACGTATCGTACTACCCTATTCGAAAGCCAACCGACTGTGGCACGGATGCAGATGCACCAATATGCTCATCCTCGCATACCAACATTGATGTAGTGCTGTTAGAGACAAAATTGTTGATATAATTGTTCATAATTTTGTGACCTTTTGCAACTTATTTTATGGTTCACTAGTGTTTAAATATTCAATTCATGTAAATAAATAAGTTATGAGTTTATATTTGTACATATGTTGGTTTATTCACTTTTCTTATGCATTTTGTAGGTTTTTAGCTTATGGCAAGTTTTGGGACTCTAGGAATGCAAGAAGAATGCTTGGAAGGAGTCAAGAAGTCCAAATTTGCAAGAAAATTTCTTCAAGTCCAGATATTTTCGCTAGCCCGCTTAGCGCGATCAGAAAGCTAAGCGGACTTTAACTTTTTGGCACTTATATTTTTGTCACTTTGAGATATTTTGTGGACCTAGAACCTCACTTTTACCAACTTTCTTTCATTACAACATTCTAGGGCGCCAAAAAGGAGAGAAAAAATATCATTGAAGAATTCTATCTATATTTCAAGCATCCATCTTCATCTTTTGATTTTTGATGCTAGTGAAGCTTACTTTGTTTCTTGTTGTTGAAGCTACCATGGCTATGGATAGCTAAACTTCTTTTGTGTCAAGATTAGAGGTAGTTAACTTGTAGATTGTGTATTTCTTTTAATCTTTTTTGTATGAACTTGGTTGATGATTAATATATGTTGAATATCTTGTTGTTTATGTTTTATTTGTTGATTTGAATTACTATTGAGAGATATGTTTCAAACCATGACCTAAAAGATATTCATCTATCAATAAACAAACTCTGGAGATATATTTGTGAGTTGATAATCACTTGTATCAAGTTTTAAAGATTATCATGTTGATTGTTGGCATGAGAGATCATCTAGTGCTTAATATGATAATACTCACGATATCGCTTTAGATAGAAACTGTATTGAGAGGGTACGTGATTGTATTAAACATTAATAAGTTCATATGCTTGATTAATCGAATATATATGAAACAGGTTAACGAAACCTAATCTTGACACGCTTTTCTCAAATTTTTCAAAACTTTATTTTTACCATCTTTAAAATAATTTTCATGCAATCACTACTTTTTGTTACCAAAATCTTTTCCAAAACCCTTATTCAAAACATTATTAAATGTAGAACAACAATAATATCGCATCAATCCTTGTGAAAACGATAAAGCAGATACTTACCCTATAAAAGTGTTTTCAACAAGTGCCTATTCCTAAACTATAATCTGAAATTTGACCGTCCCTGCCCTCGAGTTCGCGCCACCGTCGAAATCACAAAAAACACATAAAAAAAAGAAAAAAAAATTAAATCAAAACACATGTTGGAAGACATTAAGAACAATTATTTAAAAAAACTTCCGGAACAATTTGCATAAGAGTTCTAGTGAGTGTCTCAACCAAAGCAAACACTTTGCATAAGACTTTCTGTGTGTAGTTGTGTATTAGAAGAATTATTTCATGAGTTCCGATGCTACAACAAAATCAAAACACTTATTGAATACGTTTCGATTTGCAAAGTGTATACCGGAAGAGTTATCACAAGAGTTCCAGAAAACAGAAAAATTTTGGTGGTTCGAAAAACTTTAAAACATAGTGAAAAAAGGTTAAAAATTATGAAAAATAAACTATTTATATGAAGGACATTTTAATCAAAAAAGTTAAATATTAGGATAGAGGATTAAATCTAGAGATATAGAGTAAAAAAAATTCAAAAAAATTGTAAATTCACTAATATCATGTGACTAATGGACAAAAACCTCTAAATCATTTTGCAAGCAAAATGTCACGTGTAGATAGGACCTACCCAAACCTAAGACTCAGGAGACACGAGCGCCTTAAGCCTCATATTTTTTAACGTGAAAACTAGTAAGAGACCCGTGCTCCCGCACGGGTAATTGCATTATGATATTGTGTAAATAACTAAATATAATATGTAGTAATTTAAAATCTTCAAATAATAATTATAAAATAAAAAAATAACAACAAAATATTTGTTAATGTGATAATACATTAATGAGTCTTAATGTCATAACACTTAAATAGTATCAAATACAAAGATAAAATTTTAGATATAAATACAAAATTTGAAATGATTTATTTTTTTTAAATGAACAGTAATAATATCGATTTTATTATATTAAATAATCTTACACAGAGAAGAAAAAATATAATTGTGAGATGGAGAAAAAATTAATATTTAAAATTAAAGATTTTAATATGGTATGAAAATTGAAAAATACCTTATACTATCATGCAATTGATATGGTATAAATTTATTTAAATACAAATAAATTTGAAATGAATTACTTAACTATTAAATAATTATACAAGGAAAAAAGTTGACCCATGAGACGGAAAGAGAATAAAAAGAATTTTAACATTTAAAAAAATAAATAAAATATGTATTCGGTTGATAGTGACCCGTAAAATATAGCCTAATAATATGTAAATTTATTTAATATTGTATAAAGTATATTTAAAAACATGTAAATTTAAAATGAATGATTTAATTATAAATAGCTATAATCATAAAAATTCAACTATATTAAATAACCATTTAAAAAAAGAACATGTGAGTTTGAAAAAAATTTAACAAAATATAAGAGTGTATGTGGATAGAAGCTACTTTGTACCGCACATCTGTACTTAAATGTACATTTAAAGCAATCTTTTAAAATGTTTTGATGTCTGAATTTAATCGGCCGTGTCTCGTGCCACTTCATCATATTGGTAAATTGGATAAAAAAATCTTATTTTTTAAAAATTATAAAATTAAATTATTTGATATTTTTGATAATAATAAGAAAGATTTGATACTTAATAAAAATAATAAATTATAAATTAATATACCAATAAAATTGTTTACATGCAAAAATTAGACACAATTAAGTTAAATAAACCCAATTTAAACATATTTTGGTAGTAACTACTTTTTCTCTCTAATTTGTAAAAAAAATGGTAAATTTTTAGGTACTCTTTGTAATTGATTAAAAAAATCAATTTTCTTAAAAAAATAATAATAAAAAAAATAATATGACATTAAATATTTTCATTTAATTTTGACGGACAGTAATGATATTTAATTTATATATCATTTTCTTTAAAACTGAATAATTGTAAATATTATTTTAATTGTATAATTAAATTATAATAATGATTATTAATTACAGTTTATTTTATAATAATGACAATTAATCAAGTGTTTAAAACAAATCATAATTCTAGGAGGATCGTCTTCAAATATATTGGAGCATTTAGTATCATTGCTAAATTGAATTTCAAATTAACTGAGAAATATATCAAACTAAATAGAATCAATGTTTATTAACTAAAATTGAAATATATAATGATATATAATTCATATTTACAATTGGAGATTATCAAAATTTTCATATTTTTGAAATGTTGGGTGGGAAAGAATTCTAGACTTTTCAATATTGAGTTTATAAAATTGAAAGTAAAGACAAATACAAAAATTAGATAATAAATAATAGATTTTATATTAAATAGATTTGATTATTATTATTAACTTTATAATAAAGAAATTTCTTTATTTAACTATTTCTAAGAATGACGATGATTTAAATTTAATTTTAAAAAGACATTGCTATGGCACACGCTACACTGAATTTTTTGTCATTCCATATATATAAGTCCATGAATAATGATTTTGACAAAGACAAATTTTCAGGTCAATTTATTAGTGATATAGCAACTTTAGTGGTCAATTTATTAGTGATATAGCAACTGGTCGAAATTTATTAGTGACAAATTTGAAATGAAAACTGTAAATACCCCTTGTAGACCTCCATTACAGATGTGCCCACTTTAGGCATTGGTCGATTATTTGCACACATAACAATTCATAAACGACAAGAAAGAATAAAAATCAGAACCCAAATCAAGCTGAAAACAATCAAATACAATAAAACAGAGATAAGGAAAATAAATGCAGATTAATGTTACTATCTAAAGCAACAATAAAATCACTTGCTTTTAATCTTTTAACCAAAACATCTGCAAGTGTTGTTGTCTAGGAACCTGGGTCCTTGGATAAGAATGCATCCATCAGTTTCTCGTCATCCTCGTTAATCTCCTGACTTTCCAATAATCAAGACAGTATAATCAAAGCCACTATCATAAACAAAAAGGATGAAAAGCAAATAAACCCAATACAGTACAAAATCATACCTTGAGTTAGCTCCAGTCATATTGAAATAAAAACCTGGAAAATTAAAGAAAATAGAAACAACATTAAACATGGGTAACAAAATCATCTATGTAACATCCTGTTGAAAATAGAGCAAAATCATAAAACCCTCCAGGACAACACGACTTCTACTGTCACATGTTGTGACTCTATCCATCGAACTTGGTCTGGTATCTCCTACTTCCTCTGTGTATATGAAAAAAAAGTAAATAATAACCAAAAAAACTTAGTGAAAAGACGAAATACCCAACCTTGTTATGTTAATAGGAATTTAAACTGGTCGGAGAAGGAGAAACGATTATCGTTCTTACCGAATCGGTCAGAGATGGAGAAACGGTGGTTGCTGTGAAGTTCTTCGAAACAAAATTCCAATTGGTTGATTAGGAGGGCCATGAGATGAGGAGTACGAATATGACTTTGGTTTTTTCATTACAGATGGTGGTGGCCGTAAATAAAGTGGAGAAATGGAGTAGTTGCGGCTAGGGTTTCAATGGAAAAAGAAGATGGAAAACAACGGAAGAGAGAGAAGACATAAAATGGGAGAGAGAAGAGTGGAGTGTGAAGACGTGTGTTTTGGGTGGAGGAAAAAAAGTTTTAATCCCACCAATGGAAAGGTATACACTTGGCAATTGATTTGGGCTTTCAGTACTACAAAAGCTGCATCACTATTATGACATTACAAATTTACCCTTGTAAGAATAACAAGAGTTGAGGGAAGTACAAAAAGTGGAGGGCAAGGACAGAGATTTGGGAAGCCTGGCCAATGAGAACCGCACGTTTGGCAAATTGTATTTTTGAATTTGTTATTTACCGGAATATCCTTTTGCAAGGGGAAGAATTTTTTGTTAGAAGGGTAAAATAGTCAGTTTAGTCAATTTATTAGTATTGGGTAAAATAGTAGATTGGTCTTAAATATTGAAAAAGAAGGACTAAAGTCATATATAATTAATATACTTTTCATATTAAATTACTACAACAAATGGATTACGGATTAATAGAAGCGGTAAAGATTTGTTTCACTGGGTCATTGTTCTGGAGTTTGATTCCTACCATCTCAATTTTTACATTTTAAAAATATTTTCAATTTAATAACTAATAGTATTGGTTTTAAATTCTCTAGTTGTCTACACACATTAAAATTAACATTAATATTAATGTTACTGTTCGATCCTCCGCAACTGCGATCGGAAGGGGGCTTGACCCACTTGATGTCAGAGCTGTTTCCCGAACCGGACTAAACCGGTGGTTATAAACAAAAAATAAAATAAAATTAACATTAATATTAGTGATGATAAAAAGATTATAAAAAATATTTATTTAAAAATTATCTAATTTTTAATTAAATATTATAAGATATTTTAAACTAAATTCACATTAACTCTCAAAGCGCATTAGAGTTAAAAATCACTTAATTAAATATCCTCATTTGTAATAATTTAAGTTTTTGATTTTCATTTTCCATACGAATTTCATTTACATTAGAGTTAAAAATAATAAATTTCTTTATATAACTAAAGATGCTGAAACAATTGCTAGTTTTTCTCATTTTTCAAATCTAAAATTGTTATTTCCATGACGTGTACAATTAATGTTTGGACTCTAAATTTATAAGTCTATTATCATACAATACAAATAATTTAAAGGTGAGAATAATTGTTTCCTTAAAAACATCTAAAAACTTACGCATCTTAAAACTTGTATTACCTTTTTAAATAGGGTCATGCTAACGAGTGCCCCAGGGGCACTGGTTAAGCATTTCAAATTAAGAAAATATTTTAGATTCAATGCATTGAATACACCTAATCTTCTTTAAAAAAGTTAATTGTTTATATTTTCAGTTCATTTAATACATATATTTTAGTTAAAAACATATCTTTTTTACTTTATTAAATAATGTTCAACTTACCTTTTTAATCTCTTAACCAGTGCCCCTGGGGCACTCGTTAGCATTACCCTTTTAAATAAATGTTTCAATTTTGTGTTTCTTGAAAATAATCAAAATACTAAAGAAGAAAATAAGCACATGCACTTGTTTTCTATAAGGTTTGAAGACAGCTGTAATAGTAATAATAGGACTTGCCATATGAAACAATGAAGATGTTGAGAGATAGAAGATCAAATAAAATTCACACCAAAAGAATATTTTCATTTTTGCCATTTGAGGTTTTTATTATTATTATTATTATTATTATTATTATTATTATTATTATTATTATTATTATTATTATCATCATCATCATCATCATCATCATCATCATCATCATCATCATCATCATCATCATCATCATCATCATCATCATCATCATCATCATCATCATCATCATCATCATCATCATCATCATCATCATCATCATCATCATCATCATAACCGGAAAAGATAACAAGTCCATGTGCTATTTTTCTTGTTCAGTATTTTGATTGTTTAATTTTCTAATAGCCCCAACTTGGAACTTTAACTAAAATAGGTAATTCAAAATTTCAAATGTTTATCTTTTTAGAATTTTTTTCATGGAAACAATTTTTACCTTTAACTTCCCGTCAATTTTTTAATGGCACTAGTTAGTCAATTCTTTCTTCATCATTTTAGTTTTATAAAGAGCCATAATATCTACAAAAATCAAAATCAAACAAAAAAAATTTTAATACGTAAAAATTAAAATGTGGTACATTGTAAACGACCAATTATATATCTAAGTCTTTTTCACTTGTTAAAGTCTCATTTTTGGTTGTTTAACAACAACAACAATAATAATAATAATAATAATAATAATAATAATAATAATAATAATAATAATAATATAATAATAATAATAATAATAATAATAATAATAATAATAAGGTAAATTCTAAAGTGCCCAATTGTTTGAATGGGTACTCATATCTTTTGACATAGATTCCAGATGGCAAGTTATTAAAATAAAAAATTATTATATTTTAAAAAAATAACATTAATCTTTTTTATTTTATTTTAGAGTTAATATTAAATATTATTGTAAGTTTTTGTTGCTGTTACCATGCGGAAGAATTGAATTCAAAAGTCTTGTATCTACAATGGCTAAGAAAGTGAGAATTGAATTGAGTTTTTTTAAAGAATTGAAAGAAAAAATAAATATTCATTATTTTGGGATTTCAGGGAGAATCTGGAAAAAAATCTCTACAAAATTACATTGGAGATACAACATTAAAAATATAAAGAGGACGTTTTTAAATTGATTTGAAAAATTAAATAGAAAAAAAAATAAAGATATGAAAAAATATAAAAAAAAATAGTAAATTTGAAGAAAAATTAAGTTGTTTATTATACAGAAAAAAATTGTTAGATTTGAACAATAAAAATGGTGGTCGCACATAAATTATTGAACCACTATAGAAGAAAGAGAGGACAAAATTTCAATTTTTATTTGAACGTACAGATAAGTTTGAAAATTTATGAATTAAATGAGTAGTAAAAAAAATCAATTTAATAAATTTTAAAATGACATATTAAATATCAACATACCTGGACCAATTAAAAATATATGGTTACTGGTACCCAATAACTTTTTAGAAGTATCAAAGTGTTGACCTAATAAAAAAGAGTGTATACAAATAAATTGGAGAACACCAAAATAGTAACAATTTTCACCTGTCTCAGTCATATTTTTTTTATTGTTTTACGTCTCTTTCATTTTTCTGTAACTACATCATTTTTCATACTGTAATACAGTGAATTGACTTTATCGGGATGTTGCGGATAGCAAGAGTCGCCACCGACTTTTATTTTATCCAATAAGAAAGGCTAAAAGAACAGGAAAAGACCTTTAAAAGATTTTGAGTTCGGGGGGTAAGTTATACAAAGGGAAGGTGTAAGGCACCCTTTGCATCCATGGTTATCCATGGGCTCTTAATTGCTTAGCTCACTTTTTGAATTGTTTGAAATGTGTTTGGAAAAGATTTTGAAGAAGAACTTTAGCTTGTAAAATAAGCGTAGCCTTGTTTTGAATTGATTTGGAAAAGAGGTGTGAAAGTAATTTGAATTTGAATTTGAATTTGAATAGAGCAAGCAATTAGTAGCAACTACCCTAAGTTTGAAAGATCGTTCTTTTAGCTTTTCGGGCGAAAGGGTCTATCTGTACCATGAGAAGGCAGGAAGTCTTTCAATTGGATGTTAAGGGTCATCGAGATATCGTTCGCCATAAGACTGTCCCTTGCCATGAAGAGGGCAGGTAGTCTAATGGAAGGATATAATAGTCATTTAATATTTTTAGGCATCATGCGAGGATATCTTAGCAACTGGGACAATCATCTTTTACCGAGGCAGCATCGAGGGACCAGATGATTTTTAATCTCTTTAGGCAACCTTGCTTTAGGTATCCTCGAAATCGAGGGACTTGACTATTTTTAGGCAACAAAATTAAGGCAACAAGGCAGCAAGTGATAAGGCAACAGACAACAAGAAGGGTTACCCTAAAGGTGTGTGGGTGCTCAATCACATGGTTAACTTCAATGATATTTATCTTATAAGTTAGTGATCTAAGTTATTTAAGGCTTGCACTCCCTAGGATTACTAACCACGCAGTTTAAAACTGCAGAAATTAAAGGCAGGAAAATAAAAATCCTACGCTATTATAATAAACACCTGCGGGGACGGGGAAATTAAAAGACAGAAAATAATAGGGCACAATAGTTAGCATAAAAATTCTTGAATGCCTTGATCTTCCTCGAATCTTCGATTGACCCTGAAAATTAAAAGAAAAATAATAGGGTGAGTGTAGGAGGGATTCTTTGACTATTCGAGACAAATCCTATTTTGGACAAAAGGAAAAATAAAATTAAAATGATATTTTAAAGAAGAAAAGAAATAGAAACTTAGCTTTTGACTTGACGGCGCGTAGTCAGAGGATACTGGGGTAACCCTGAAAAAATTTGCACAAAAGAAAAGAACTTTTAGTGTATGAATGATCTACAAACCCTAAAAAGGTTTACAAACCTTACCCATGAACCTAACAAGTTTATTTAAGAAAGCTTATTGTGACCTAAAGGGTTTGTAAGGCTAAAAATGCGTTAATGGATAACACCTACCCATAGCAGTGATTAGTGATCATGATGAAAAGAAATAATAAAAATCAGGGTTTTAAACATTAAATTATTACCCTACAATAATCATTAGTAAAAAAAACAAAAAAATGATTATTTTTAATGTAATAAGAAAAATCGGGTTTTCGATTAAATAATCAATAGTTATAATTTTATTATAAAAACAATTTATTAAAATAAAAAATATAAATAAAAAAAGAGTTATAATAAAAATAAAGAAAGAAAAGGGACAAAAAATTGTTTATGTAATTAAAAATAAAAAGAAAATTAAAAAAAACTTAGCTCAGATTGGCCGTGCTAGCTCCTTGGTGGTGTATGGTGGAGACGCTGCTTCTGAATCCTCGGATTGATCCTCTTATAGATCCAAAGGCGAGCATTTGAGGGTGTACCGTGTACACGAGTTAGTCAATCGCGCTGGATTTTGAAGAAAACAAGCATGTTGACAATTAAAAAATAACACTGTCAGACACAGGTATCGAACACATGTCTACTAGGAAAGGCTTCACCATCAATTGCCAACTGAGCCAAGTTTTTTAGTCATTAAATAATCAAACGAAAAAGAATAAATAAGAAAAGAAAGTTTAATGGAGAATAGTCAAACTCTGAGTCAGAGTGGGGCCCGGTATGCACACGCCAACCAATGAGGAAGAGAGAGATTGGTCATTGACTCTTTGACTATCCAACAGGATCATCACACGCATGAGGAGAGAGATATGGAAGTGGAACAGCCAATAGGATCGCATGAAGCATCCACGCAGGTATCCAAATACTGTTCATCTTCTTCAACCACGATACCTGCGGATTCTCCTAGGGAATCTGCTGCGGCTTTTGCTGCGGATTTCGTCATGATAAATTCTGCACCTTTGTAACCCTAAATTACCTCAGGAGGAGATTGCAATGAACACCTAGGATTGATAGTGGCTGGAACTTGAGGTATCAAATTGCACTATTTCTTGAAAAAATAAAGTTTGAATGGAGTTGTGGAGGCTAGGGTTTTTCGTCCCCTTGAGGCTGAGTATGCTTGTGTATATATAGGGATGCTTTTTGGGTCAATTAGATTGGAAAGAAATCATGTGATTGTTGGTTTGTAAATATTGAAAAAAATTGGTTGAAAATATTATAAAACTTTCTATTTTTTTCTCAATCTTTTCCAATCAAATATATATGATTTGCTTGAACCCCAAGAGTGATATTTGATTGAAGAAATCAAATAATGCATCAAATTGATATTTATTTTATTTTTTCCTTGATTTAAATTGAATAAAACCAAAGAATAAATAAAATAAATATTAAAAACCATACACCACGAAATTTACTGGTCTCCAAGGTGATTATTGGACCTTTATATGATCCAAAACAAAGCTCCATAATTAAATTCACTATTTTTGATATTTTTCTTAATTTATTTTATATTTAAATGAATAAAATTCAAATAAATAAAAATAAAAATGCCAAAAATATGAGAATGGTTTTATGGATCATTATTTGTGTCCTATGTATGTTTGAAGTCCAAAACCTAAGCCCATTAGTCCAAAAACACCAAATTATTCAATTAGGATTTCATGCATTTCTTGAATGTTAACCAACTTGTGAACTTCATATCTCTCTCAATTTTAACCCTATGGAGATGTTCTTGACCATTTTAGAAAGATCAAGATGCCCTTTAAATCCTCATTTTGGTTTCATCTCAATTCAATCTTCCATGTTCGTGTATGCTTCATTTGAAAAAGATGACTTTTGGTTGACTTTTAAAAGGACCTATAATGTCTTGGATCATATCTCTCAAATGGTGCATTTTTAGCCTTGGCATGTGAGAGACAAAGTTGTAGAGAATTTAATTTCCTTCAAAATGAGCTTTGGATGGGAAATTTCTGATGTTCCATGTGAAAGTTATGGCTGGTCAAAGTTGGGTTGACTTTCTCCTTAAAAACCCTAATTTAGAAACTTAGTTTTTTGACGATTTTGGAGCTTTTCTTGATGAATCATGATCAATCCTTAATCAAATGATGAATGATACTTCAAAATAAGGATGTTGACCAAAAATCAGGAATTTTGACTGTACTTTGACCACAGTTGACTTTTAGGTCAAACCAGTTGCCTATTGATCATTTGAGCAGTTGACTGAGCAATCCTATGAATCAGAGCTTGAATTTTGTCATGAGGATACTATGAGTCATATGAGAGGCCATGGAATCCACTTGAGGTATCAGAAGTTCAAATTCCTTGATTAAATCAGAAACCCTAATTTAGAGGTTGTTATTTAGGAGAGAGACTGCATGCTTCCTTCTTGTGTATCTTTGAGCATTTGAAAGTCAGATGGATTGAAATATGATTAAAGATGATGGGAAAATTTTGGGGTATGACACATACTATACATAATTTGGCGTTCATATGGCTAGTGGCTACTGTCGGTCTTTTTCCAGTGCTAAAACGCGTGAAATAAAAAAAATTGTATGAACAATAAACAATCATTTCTTAATATATTTTTTAAATATTTTAATTTAATATTATTAAATTATTTCATTACAACCTTTCTATAAATTAGAGCCAACAGTGTCTTTGTTTTCTATATTTTTAAAATAAATTTTCAGTCTATTACATGGTTATTTTGAGTCTTCTCCATTTCATATCCACTCCCATTTCACTTGTAAGCCCTACCTACGTTTCCGATATTACTTCCATTTCCAACGACCTCTTTTGTCCCAGCAGTACCACAATCTCCTACCTCCTTCAATGTCGCAGCAGTTCCTTCATATCCGACCAACTCCATTGTCGCCGTTATCAATTTGGTTCGAGCACACTTCATGAAGACATACTTAAAAAACCTCTACGTTCTAATTCTTTCTTCAGTGGCTCTGATTCCTCCTGCATTGTCTATGATAAGGATGATGCTACTACTCCTTCTGCACAACCACTTTTCTCGTATTACATTTGCTTTTCTTGTTTGGTAGACTACCCTGACTCCGGCTTTTACACATATTAATTTTTACGTATGATACTTTCTTTTTGTTTGATTTTCATTTTTGCCTTTTGTGAAAAATAAACTAATGTGTTAAAAATGCAGAAATGGCCACCACCAGCTTATAATCATCTCACTCGAGTTGATCAATGGCCGCATGCTACATGTGTGAAAGCTAAAGCTGAACCTGGATTACCACCATTACCACCATGAAAATCTCCTATACCAAATTACTTCACGTTACAGGTATATGGCCGTCAAACACACAACCACCTCATCCAGAATATTGCGACCGTCCTTCTTTCGATCCTATTTTAGTATGTGTCTTGCATAATCTCTGTATATTCCTTTATACATATATTTGTTTAAGATAATTTCTTATCATTTTAATTAAAATAATATTTAATAAATTATTCATTCTTTTAATATTTATTTTCTTTTTTATATTACTATCTTGTTCCGCACCTTTTTATTGCATGACCGAGTTTATAAATACCCAATGTAAAATTTTGGGAAAGTCAATGGAACAAGCATGGACTGTGTTCTCGCATTACCCAATTTGAACATTTTAATTAAAAAAAAATTATTATATTTTAAAAATGTAACACCCCGTACATATATGTCTAGAATAATATGTAGGGATGCTATAAATGGTACAAGAAACATACATAAGTGATAAAGACAAGAATTTAAAATCATATGCAATCTAAGTTTCCAACTAGAATGTATATAATCGACTTGTATTCAATAATGCACAGCAGAAAGATAACGTCTAACGAGGTCTTCGTACCAACTGCTTGTCCACAGGCTTCAAAACAATCCCTCAAGCAATCCGCCTACTTCTAACCTGTTCTTGAAAAACATTAAGAGGATTGGGGTGAGATTACTAAATCTCAATGAGTTCCCCTATCTTATGGGTTCACTCGGTTTTACATGGTGCATGCAAGCAAACGGATCCGTCGTGGACCCGGGGTTTTCCTCACGATCTGGTACAAATACACAACAAGGGTACACCATCATTGAAAGTCTCATAACTATCCAATGAGGCAACAACAACAAATAACAACAAGCTCATCGCCATCACAAACAAGTATGCAGATCCGTACTCATGTACGAGGAATCCAGAAGTAAATCCCGCCTGTCTACTTAGGGTGCCAAAACACACCCTCGGTGAGTTACTCCTGTACATCGCGTCAAGAGACTCGCACAAGACCACAACACTATGAGTCAGATGAATCCCATGTGAATTACACCTACTTGGCTACACAATCTCATTTATGACGAGTTATCGCAGTGACTTCCTAATTGGTGTCACCACCCCATAAATCATGTATATACGCAGGTGGTTATCCAAATGCGAAAGCGCCTATATGACAGTACAAGCCCTTCAGGCAAAAGCCTAGTGGCATTGCCTACGTGGCACCACTAGAGGTGAGTCCGAAGTGATGTTGCCTACGTGGCATCACGACCCCACCCTACCAAGCATGCCGATATGTCACATTCAAGGTGGGAAACGCCTTTTAGAGAACCTCACCTTCATATCGCAGTGGTAGTTCAGGTGCATAAACATACCGAGCACGCCGATGTATTACATCAAGGTAGGAAACGCCATTCAATACCCTCACCTTCACACCGCAATGGTAAATGATGGAACTAAGTCCCTAAACAGGCCTTACCACTTAGTAGCTTAAGCCTACTCCAATTCAAGCATACATAACAATCATGCTCAAAGAGCCATATACACATCACCGAGATCACACAGGACGGTATTGTGGTGTCGTTTTCTTTACCTCCCCGTTTCACTTGGGAGGACGGCACGCTAGACCCTTCACGCGAAATTTGGAAGGAGAATGCGCCCGTGGTGGGATGAATTTTATTTCAGTTCTTCCTACGATATCACACGAACTTTCTTATTTGTCCTACGAGTAGGAAAGGGAAAAAAAGATCTCAACTAAACCCTAGGAGTTTGCTAAGTGTGGGGATTTACACCTAGACTAGAAATTCTGGAGTCCGGGAGGTCGGTTATACATAGGGAAGTGTTTAAACACCCTACATATCTGTAGTACTCTACAGGAACCTTCTCTGTGTCATTGTGTTTGTGTTTATTGCTATGATTGGGAAAGTTTCTCCTTTGTGTTAGGAGAAGGAATTGATTTGATTTGAAAAGACAGACAGACAGACAGACTGACTATTTTTGGTATTTTATTAGCTCGCTGAGATTCCTTGTGAACCTCATGCCTACATATCCCTAGTGGAAGTCAGAGCTTAATGTAGTTCGGGGAACTAACTAGGGAAATTAATTGTTTTTTTGGTGCCTTGCTTGAAGCTCAAGGTTGAAGCTTTGAATTAAATCTCTGTTTATAGTAAAGAGACATGAAATTATCTCTACAGAGAGGTATTAGTACTATTCTACCACAAACATTTTGAAAGAGTGACAGAATAACTGGATTCATTTCATTCAAGAGGGGGACCTTACTTGTGTGTGTGCAAGTATGCCAGTCAGATGCCTCTTAAATGAAAGAAAGATGCTCGTCCAAATTAGGGAAAGTGTACAAGTCTGGGGATGTGCCAGAGCATGTCTTTCAGAGTCCTAAATGGGAGACTTTGATTGAAATTGAAATTGAAATTGAAATGTTTGTTTGTTTGAATGTGGTAGAGTAGTAAAAATATCTCTCTATAGGGATAAGCTATGTCTATCTACTGTATAAAAGATTTGAATTTAGCTGGCTTGTATGAGGCCCAAGCTTGAGGCTTTTTGATTGATTAATTAATATTATTGACTCTGGGAGATGACTCCACTGGGGATTAATTACAGGGTATTTTTGTGTTCTGTACAAAGCCCAGAATTGAGGCCGACTCTACTTAGGGAGACTCTATTTGTGTGCCTTGTACAAAGCCCAAGGTTGTGGCTAACTATTGAGGATAATTGGGTTTTTTTAGACTATGACTCTAGTTAGGGAAAATATTATTTTCTGCCTTGTACAAAGCCCAAGGTTGTGGCGGACTCTTAAATGAATTAAGTATGTATGACTATATGGGGAAAGATCCTAAGTGTTAGGAATCTTTGACACATGAAAGATATGGTTTATCTGCCTTGTACAAAGCCCAAGGTTGTGGCTACTGAGTGATGAAGAACTCACTGGGGAGACTCTATTATCTGCCTTGTACAATGCCCAAGGTTGAGGCTGACTCTTGACAGGGGAGTTTTATTGTTTGGGTGCCTTGTATGAAGCCCAAGGTTGAGGCTAACTGTTTTTGTTGGTTTTAACTCTACTGGAGATTAAAAAGACTGTTTTTCTTTTGGAAGCTAACCCTTTCCAGGGATTTTGACTCAGCTGGTGAATTTGTCTGTTAAAAGACTGACTTTATCATGTTTTTTGGAGGCTGACCCTTTCCAGGGGTTTTGACTCTTTTGGGGAAATTGTTACCTAAGAGAATGAAGTCTATTATTTATTTATTAATTTTGGAGGCTAACCCTTTCCAGGGATTTTTATTGAAATGAAGGAATGGATTGATTTTAAATGACTTTGGAGGCTAACCCTTTCCAGGGAATTTAAGATTGAAAAAAGGATGGCAGAAAGATTATCTAGTGGAGACTCTTTGTTTAAAGCCCAAGATGAAGGCTGACTCAATGCTGAGGATGACTAAAACATAGATCCTAGACTCTACTAAGGAGGATTGATGAAGATAAGGGTGACAGAGACTGTCCATGTCTCTCATTCCAAAAAGTGTACTCAATGCAAAATTGAGACAAACTTAGCTTGTTTTAAAGTCTGGTTTAAATTGGAAGAAACTCACCAGGGTAGGCTAAAAGGTGACTAAAGACCTGTTCCTATGTTTGTAAGAAACCTGATGGGTCCTTGTATACAAGCTCAAGAGGAAGCTGGAAATGCTTTTAAGAAGCCTGTGGGTCCTTGTACAAAGCCCAAGAGGAGGCTAATCGAGGGTCCTTGTTGTAGCACAAGAGAAAGCTTATGTGGTTTTGAACTTATTTTGGCTCTAAGCAAATGGGTAAGAGGTTTCACCGGGAATAATTCCTCTTTGGGTGGATGTGTCCTATTATTTGGATTCTAAGGTTTTTTGCCAAGATGTTTCACCGGGAATAATTCATCTTGGGGGTTTGAACTACAGATCTCTAATTAGGAAAGAGCCTTCACCGGGAAGACATTCTCAATCCTAGGTCATATTCCTATAATATATATAGTTTAACTGTCCTAAGGTTTATACTCAAACGCAGTTCTAAACTAATATATGCACAGTTTATATTTGACAGTAATTTAAATAAAGACTGTAAATTGAAAGCTTGTAAAGCCTAACCTGGATGGAGTGGAGGCCATTGAAGAAGTATGTACAGAGCCTCAACAGTATTTTTGTTGTTTTGTTGATAACAGTTGAATATATATGATAAACAGTTAATGGTTTTTGAAAACAGAAGAAGTGAAGATGGACAAAGGTCACATAGGTATCTGAAGAGTTTCACCGGGAATAATGCCCTTCAAATACCAGAAGAATGTTTTGAAAACAGAAAGAAGATTTTGAAAATACAGTTTTGAAAACAAGCTAAGAAGAGAAGGTTTTTGGGACTTACACTCTATTAGAGGCCCAGTACTTTACAGTACTGGTTATGACAGTTGAAAATGATTTGTGATTTTTGAAATGATTACTGTTGTGAAAACAGTTGAAAAGATACGGGGTTCTGTTGTTTGAAGACCTCGATTGTCTGTTTACTTTGAAGTTTGAACATAATTTGAATTTTGACAAAAGTCAACTTAATTGAAGTACAGACAAAATCTATACCTAATTAAGACCTAAATGATTAGGGTTTTTATCATATAATTACTCACACAATTAATTAGATTAATACAAAGTGAAAATGTATATTAAGTATTTAAGAAAATAACTTAAAACATATGATTTTAAACCTAATTAAAATATAGGAAATAAATAATATTTTTATGACTTTTTTGATTAAACACAAAATATATGTATTAAGTGACATGTGTGTGAAAAATGAAGTAAAAATGACTTAATTTGATAGATTAAATAATTAAGTGAAGTTTGTATAAAAAAAGAAAGAAAATAAGGGGTAAAAAATTGGTTTGGCCCTAGTATGGTTCGAACCCACGCCCCTTTGGTCACACCACAAAACAATAACCAGCTGAGCTGCGCGCGCAGCTTGTTATTCAGATGCAACGAATTGTTTATATTTTAAAAAGACCCATGAGATTCAAATTTCGCGCGCCACCATCTTCGTCTTCAACCTTGAGCTCAGAAATTTTGAATTTCTAACTCCCTTGTTTCTCAACCAAATGGTGTGATGTAAACATCAATTTTGCTTGATTTTGGACGAGGAACATGGCCATGGATTCAGAATTTATTTATCTTAAGTGTAACTAACTAATTTTAGCATGAACACGAAGAACACGTAAACCCTAATTTTAAAATTAAATGATGCACAAGATGAATAAATGAATGATGATAGAGGGTTTTTAATCCTCTGATGATGCTGAACAAGATAGAATCGAGTTATTTCATAAAGAGTACTTGAATTAAGGAGCTGGAGCTTGAAAACTTACCTCTGAAAATGGAGGTCGTGAGGATGATTGAGAGCACCTGGGCTTGTATGGATGATCTGGATAGCTTCCTTGTAACCCAGTGATGCTAACTGAATGCTTATTGTGACTTGAATCCTTCTGAATTGTTCTATGGACCTCCCTCGATTTCAGCTTCAAGTGAACATGGAGGTTGTTGAATTTGGAGTTACAGATGAGCTGCAGCCATCTGGTTAGCTTCACTATGACCAGAGGAACGTGCCTGGATGCTTGGCTTTGTTGGAAACTCTTTGAATTGCTCGATGGTCCTCCAACTGCAAGTGCTCCAAAATGAACTCGATAATGGTGTTCTTCTACTTACAGAAGTGATCCAGGTGCTTGGATCACCTCAAATGAACCCCCTGAGGATGATAGAAGGCTTACTTTTCAAAGATGAGCCTTGGTTTGAAGAAATCGATTCTTCTTGCCAAAGAACTTTGAAAAACAATAAGCAAAAGGAGAGAATGAGAAAGCAAGTATTATGGTTGCTTTGGTGTGATTTTGAATGAGGAATGCCTCTATATTTATAGGCAAATGGTTCAGTACTGAAGTAGAGGAGTGAGCTTCCTTAGTGAAGTTGATTTGCTTCCTTAGCCATGAAGAAAGTTTGGAAAATATCCAAGTGCAATGATGCATTTTCGGGCTAGCTTCCCCAACCATTGATCTTGCAGGATCTTGGGGGACATTTCTGATTCAGAGGAGGGTTCCAATTGGCTAGTGAGAAGATTCCTTGATGATTCATCATTTGCCATAAATTCAAGAATGTAATCATTACTTAATCACATGGCTTGGTTTTGGAATATTCTCTTCAATCTTTATGCAATGATGGAAATTGATGCATGGTATGTTTTCAGATGCATTAGAGGTCGTGTAGCACCACTTAGTGAAGCAAGATGCACAAAATTGCAAAGTTCCAAATTGTACATGACCTATAATTTTAGTTTATGAGGCCAACTTTGGACAAGCATAACTCTTAGCTCAAATTGAATTTGGAGAAGGTTGAACACAATTTGGAAAGCCCTAAACATCTACTTTAAATCATTAGTTTATGTCTTCTTCAGAATCCTTTGGGAAATTTGTGAAAAATGAGGCCAAAGTTGGAAGAAAACTAGGTTAAAACACTTAGAAAAATTTCTAAGTGTTTATGACCTAAACTTCAAAATTTCCAAAACTTCATAAATGGTTGATCTTTTGAAAAAAGTTCCTTTGTAAGATGTTGTTTTATTTTGCAAGATCTACAACTTTCATGTTGGAAGTTTTTTGAGTTGTGTAGGTGAAATTTTGAGTTCTCACCATGCCTTCAAAAACCCTAATTCCCGACTTTTCGCTCCTTGATGAATTTCTTTGAATTTCTTTGGCCAAATGACTTTGACATCCATATATTGATGATATTGATCTTTGAAAGTCATTTTTTGACCAAAAACCTTAAAAGTCAATGATGATCCTTCACAGTTGACTTTTTCCTGACAAAGTGAATTTTTGGGTTTTTGTGTAGAAACAAGATCTTTTCCTCAAATGAATGATGTAAATGGATTATATTGAGGTAGTAGAGATCCTTGAATCATGTCTTGAGTTTTGGATTCATTCCCTGATCAAAAGTCAACCATCTTGGTGAATTAGGTCAAAACCCTAATTTGTCGACCAGGTGAAAATAATGACTGTAGACTTTGAATTGAAGTGTGATGTCCAGTAGATCTTGTAATATGAGTTATTTGAAGAAGATTGATGTCTTTGAATGACCCTCTGGGGCTTTTTAGGGTTTCCCAAATGTGATCCCTGATTTTAGTCCTTGATAGGCTCAAAACCCTAGTCTGGTGACCTGAGTAAACCTGTACTCAGATGACTGGATGTCTAATCAATCATAGATGAGAAAAATGAAGTCTTTGAGCCCCATGATTGTATTAGAGATTAGTCTTTGTTATTGATTGATCCTTTGCCTGAGCTTTCTTGTCTTTGAGCATCCTCGATTAGGTACCAGATGGAGAAATGACTGCTCTGGGTACTTGTCTTGACCTGATGAAAAATCCTGAAGATATGTCATCTCAGGGGGGTCAAAAATTAGGGTATGACAGATGCCCCTATTTAAGTTTCTTTTATCTGGAGGGAGAGAGATTGAGATCTCGATCTCTCCTGCGTAAAAGAGACTTAAATATCAAAGAAATGCCCGAATTTTGGGCGCTCCTGAGATGTTTGTAATTGATAAAATCTTTGCATGATTTGATCCCATTGTCGCACTTGGCGGGGGATGAGGAGACGAACTCCTGCAGAAATACTTGATGTGGATTCTGGCGAATGGATGGCAATGTAGGATGCGCAATCCATCTTCTTTAACTAAGTGTTGATACTTAGAAAAGGTAAACAACTTCCCCCTTTGTTTCGGATGTCCAAATCTCGAAATTGGTCTTAGTTGTGTTTGGACGATATCTCAGATAAAGAGAAAATCTCCAAAGGTTTGTTTCCTCATCAAACTTCTCATCAGCACTTGGAGACGAGACGCCATTTGATGGTAGTAAAGAAACTTCAAGGGTTTGTTTCCTCATCAAACTTCTCATCAGCACTTGGAGATGAGATGCCATTTGATGGTAGTAAAGAAACTTTACCATCTTCCCTTTTGACTTGACGTCTTTGAAAGAATGTCATATGGCCTCATGATCTTTTGAGGGGCTAATGACTTTGTTTTGAAGGCGGACGAACTGTTTTCGGGGTGAAAACTGCCATTCGTCAACTGATGCCTGGGGAATCAACGAACTGTTTTCCTAAGAGGGAAACTGCCATTCATCGACTCTGTGGGGAGTTAAGCATCCCAGAAACAGACAAACTGTTTGAAGAAACTGCCATTTGTCGATCTCTTGAGTATTTAGCAGACAAACTGTCTTTTCTTGGGAAAAGACTGCCATTTGCCAATTGCTAGGGGAGCAAACTGTCTTCTACTGGGAGAGACTGCCATTTGTAGACCCTGCTGTGAGAAAGTGAGCAAACTGTCTTCTGCTGAAAGAGACTGCCATTTGCTGACTCCTGGGGGAAACAAACTGTCTTCTACTGAAAGAGACTGCCATTTGTTGACCCTGTCATGAAAGAAAGTGAGCAAACTGTCTTCTGCTGAAAGAGACTGCCATTTGCTGACTCTGTTGGAGAATCTGAACTATCTTCTGGACGAAGACTATCATTCACTGACTCCGCTGGGGAATCATTTGTCGATCTGCTGGGAGATTCTGAATTTTCCTTTGACAAGAAGTGGCACCTCTTGACCCTGCTGGGGAAATACCAAACCTGTAGGGAGTTCTGGAATGTGAAGCAGACTATCTTATCTGAAGAAGACTGTCGAATGTCGCTCTGCAGGAGATTTTCGGCTGAGGAATTCCAAAAGTGAACAAACTATCTCTTTGAGGGAGACTACCATTTATTGACTTGCTTGGGGAAATCTCTCTACATGGATCGTTGTCTTGAAGGAAAAAAGTTTCTCCGGAACTTGCAGGGGAAACTTGAGTTCATGCCTTAATGACTTAGGCATTCTCATGATTTAAAAGCCTAATTTGACTATGCAGTTGTGATGTAATGTATGCATGAATATTATGACAATTATAAAATGTAAAGTGAATGTGAATAGAATTGTCGCGGATGTGAAATCCTATGATACGACTGAAATTCTTGTGGATCAGAAGATGTCCTCTTCTTGGAGTTCGAACTCTGTTGGGAGTACCTGATTATCAGTTGTCCGCTGTCCGAAGTGAGTAATATGAATTGAAGTGAAGATCCGTCATCGGGAGATGTTCGCAAAGCGACCTCATGGGGAAATCTTGGTTCCCGGAGTCTCAACCGTTCTCGGAGCAACTGTTTGCATTCTTCCTATTGTTTGTAAACCTTAGAAAGAAATTTCACCTTTATTTTTGCAAGTAAATTCATTTTTATTTTATGAAAACATTTGTTTCAAGAAAATGACTGTTTAAATTCAAAATGCATTCTAAGAAACTGAAAAAGACTAGATTGCAAAGGAAAAGCGCAAGGCTCAAATTATTATATATGGAATGGTAATCAGCCAAATGCTTGATTCCATGGAGTATTTACAAAGTTGGAAATTGGTAATTTTCGGGAAAAGGGCTACGATGAAACGTGACGACCGTTATCTTTCCCTTCCACTCCGAGTTGTGCTGTATTCGTGCTTCGTAGAAGATGACCTACTGCTGATGAATACTCCGCTATGGATTTTGAATGATCAAGTTTGTCCTGAACACAGTTACTTGCCATATATCCCTAACTTTTGCGTAAACTACCCCTTTCGGGTTTTAAGTTTACCGGGATTGATTATTTATTTTTTTATGTCTCTAACTTTTGCCTGAATCGCCCTTTCGGGTTTTCGATTCACCGAGACGCTCTTTTTTGCCTAAGCCGCTCTTTGCGAGTTTTCAACTTAGCGAGCTGTTCTTTTTGTTTATTTAGGCGAAGTATTTCTTGACTGCGTTGACGTTCACAGGACGGGTGAATTCTTCTCCATCCATAGTCGTGAGTATTAAGGCTCCTCCTGAGAAAGCTCTCTTGACCACGTAGGGGCCGTCATAATTGGGAGTCCATTTCCCTCTCGAATCTGTGAGAAAAGATTGAATCTTTTTGAGTACAAGGTCGCCTTCTTTGATTGTGCGAGGTCGAACCTTTTTGTCGAAAGCTTTCTTCATTCTTTGTTGATATAGCTGTCCGTGGCATAAAGCTGTCATGCGCTTT